>NC_041010.1:21247141-21547850 GCF_004193775.1 Glycine soja | reverse complement strand
AAGCTTCTTATCCCAGACTCATCTTGGTGGTGAAGCTCCTTCTTCCAAGGCTTATTCCCTAGTGGATGGCGCCACCTCTTACCTCTTCTCCTTTGTCTTCCGCTGCATCTCCATGGTGGAAAATCGCCATTAAAGGACCTCATTGAAGCTCAAAGATCCAGCCTCCATAGAAGCTCCACAAGCAAGCTTTCATCAGTTTTCTACTGATTAATGGAAGGCTAAGTCTTCAGCATTGTTTTCTCTTGAGGATCAAGCACAGCTCTCTTTGATGTTTTATTATTACTATTGAATTTTGATCAGTTTTTTCTCTTCACCAATTACTTTGTATTTGTTATTATTAATCCATGCATGCTTAGTGCTTGATTAATTGTCTCTGCGCTTAATTTACGTTCATGCTTAATGATTAGTTTCGATCATGATTAATTGGTGTATGTGTTGCTTAATCACATAATGACAACCTTATGTTAATTTTCGCTTAGTAATTTAATTTAGGGTTGGATTAAGTGGTTGAACTGATTAAGGATAAATTCTCGTAACCTAGGATAAGAGACTTACTTGTGAATCAAGGGGAAACAACATGTTTTAATTATGTTATTTTCTAATTCAAAATTTGTTTGCTGTTTAAATTACAAAAACAAACAACCCCCCCCCCCCCCAATTCATTATTGTTTTATTACTATCTGTTATGAACGTTTGGTTGACCATTGCTTGTTGGGAGACGACCTAGGATCACTTCCTAGATACTGCATTTTTAATGCTTATTTGATTCTGGTACGGCCTCGATCAATGTGACAAGTATACAATTATAGAGAAAACAAGGTGGCTATTTATAGAGAAAAAAGTTATAACCTCCTGTAATCGATTAAATATACAATGTAAACGATTATTTTGGAGAAGTAATTGATTATATTATCATTTCAATTTATTAAAGTGTTCTTTCTAAAAGCTGAAAAACTCTCAAGAACAATGTAACCGATTAGATCTTCAATATAATCGATTAAAGTGTTCTTGATTACTTCTGAAACTTTTTTAAAAGAGAAGTAATCGATTAAACCGATACGAGACCTTTCTCTGCAATCATTGTCTCAAAAAACAATTGTGTAATCGATTATTGTAAGACTGTAATCGATTAAACTGATAGGAGCCCCTTCTCTGCAAGCTTAAAAGAACCTGTGTAATCGATTATTGTAAGACTATAATCGATAAAAATAGAGATTATAAACTTCATAAGAATTTTTCTAACTTTAGAACTTTTCTCCTTACTCCTACATGATGATACATCATGCACATATGAAAGGATAGAGACTAAGATGCAACATTCAATATAACAATCAATATAAATATCACTCAAGAGAGTTAGGCATGTAAAAGAAAAAACTTCTTCAAGCTTTTCATCAAGCTTCAAGGCTAAGTCTTTATGTTTCTCCCCCTATCTCTAACACATAACATAAATAAAACTTAAACAAATTTTTTGACACTTATGTGTCTTACAAAACATAGCCAAGAAACACATGAACATAAACTAAATCTCATACATTGAGAGGTACAAAACTATTATAAAGATAAATATCACAAGAAATGAGGTTGAATTGTGATTTTAGAAATTTTTTAAGACTTTTTGCAAGCAAATAAAGTTATCGATTGAATGAAAACTTTGTAAGACAAATAATAGATATTCAGAAACATGTTTAGATGATAAAAACAAATTTTGTAAAACATAAGAGATTTTAAAGTAACAAAATAAAATTCAAACCCTAGATCAATTAAAATAGAAAAGAGATAAGTAAAGATTAGACACAAGAAATTATATTGGTTCGTCTGAATCATTGAGACTACGTCCAATTTTTTGCAAACCACCAAGTTCTACTAACTTATCACAAGTTACATGTCACGACCACTTTTGGCTCTTACAAATAAAGTTTTACCTAAAGATTGAATCAATCCATTTTTTGTTCTACCAAGCCATTGTTGGCTTTATACAAATTAGAATGATTTCTTGTTTTTGTCTGAACAATGACTAACTCTTTAAGCGTTTTACAGATGGATATACAATCTCAACACTTAATCTATTCTCTCAATATAAGAGTGAATAGGCATTTTGGTCCCTATCTTTGTAGCCATTTTGCAAATTAGTCCCTATCCTATTGAAATGTAAAAAATAGTCTCTATCTTGGCATAAGTGTTGCAAAATAGTCCTTGTCATTAAATTTGAAAGTAATGTCGTTAGTGAGGTGCATTGTTGGCAATTTTAGTGCCATGTAGACGTTTCAAGTATGAGAAGGCAACAAGATGTTTCAGAAGAAGGCAACAACATGTGGAGGAAGAAAAAGCTGTCACACGGTGGATGCTCTTCCCTGTTATGGGGCAAAGGTTTGTGTGACTATGACTCTGAGCATTATAACATTATATGAAAATGATGTTATCTATTCTCCTTATCCAATGAAGGAATGAATAATCTGTAGATTGCAATCTATTTTGCTTTTTTTGGAATGTTCACACAGCGGATGCTCTTCCCTGCTGCATTTGGGCTTACTTTGCAATTGATAGATTTTGGGTGAGCAAATTTGAGGGTGTTTATGCTACCACTTCTTTAGTGTTGCATCTAGTCAAGTGGGTTTATGACTTCTTATTACACTTTAGGTCATTGAAATTAGTCGTGCTTCCTATTTTATTCATCATGGTGATACTTTGGGCTATAATGTTTTCTCAGTTCTGGAAACGTAAAAATTCTGCACTTTTAGCCAGGTAATGTTATACTTTTTACTTACTTTTGGGATCAGTGCAATCACTTCTTTGTTTGCTGAGATTCTTCCCTCTTCCTTCACATCTTTTTCTTTCTCATGTTTTGCTGTTGCAGATGGCCTATTAGTTCTATAGTTGCAGCTGACCAAGGATACAAGATTTCAGGCAGGAAGTCTAGCTCCTGGCAACCCCCAATGGAACTCATGAAAGTATTTGAGACTGATAGAGCTAAAGAGAAGGAAATATTCTAGAGACATGAGTGGCTTCGGCATCTTATGTGATTCAGAAATGATGTTATCATTATCTTCAGCATCATATGCCTCCAGTTACCATTTGAGTTGGCATATGCTCATCTTTATGAAGTTCTTGATTTTGATATAATTAAGTAAGAATGCATACCATTTTTTTTCTTTACTTCTACTTGTTTGTGTTAATTGAATATTCTGTTATTTTTATTTTTGGAATTTCTTTCTCTGTATTGTTCTCTTATTCCAATCATTCTATTTAGTTCTTTCATTCCTAGTCTCAACTAAAGGATCTTCCATTTTGTTCGTATAATTATTAGTTCTTGCAACATTTATTTTCACATCTTTACTGAGATGGGGCTCTTTGAGTATCAATGTGACTGCTTTTAATTCATTTTCTCCTCTTCGACTCTGTAGTAGGCAATGACAATTACCCTACTTTAGTTTTGTGTCTGTCAAACTAAAAGTTCAACTCCATCCAGTGAAGTAAAGCATAACATCACCAGGATCGTGGTGCCGAACTTGAACGTGGATTTGGTGGTGCCAAACTTCCACACGCCGAGCGTGTATTTCTACACGCCAAGCAGGGTCTCCAATTTCTTCGACGCCAAGGTGATGAAGGAGGCTCTGAGCAAGGCCTTGGTCCCTTTCTACCCAATGGCTGCACGCCTCTGCCGGGACGACGACAGGCTCATGGAGATATACTGTGATGCTCAAGGCATGCTCTTCGTTGAGGCTAAGACCACTGCCGCCATCGAGGACTTCGGTGACTTCTCTCCCACCCTGGAGCTCCGGCAGCTCATCCCCTCCGTGGATTATTTTACTCGCACACGCTTTTTCCCATCTTTTACTTTATTTTATTCCTCAGTTGACTTGCCACATAGACATATGACTAGCAGTGGAAATTGGATTTTAATAGTAGGGACTCATTTGCATAACAGATGTAAAGATAGAGACTATTTTTTACATTTCGATAGGATAGGGACTAATTTGCAAAATGGCTACAAAGATAGGGACTAAAATGCCTATTCACTCCTCAATATAATCAAAGTTTTTTTTAGAGTTTTTCTAATCTTTACAAGAATTTATATATAGCTTTGTATAGAAAGAATTTGAATGAATGCGCGTAAGGTTCGTGATCCATTTCTTCAAAGCTTCTAATATTTATAAGCCTTCATATCCAAGTGTCTATTGTCTCACAACAAATGAATTTTTCACTTAAGTTTTGTTTGATTTTTATGGATGTTGAAACATTTAATGTTTGTGTTAAATGTACGTCCTTTCTCATGCAAAGAAACCATTCCAATTTGTTTTTGTTTAGAACACTTTAGCAAAAAACCACTTCCTTTTGGTTAGAGCATGTTGTAGAAGCAAAGCTTCATGATGAATCAAGAGTGATTCAAAGATGTTTTGATGATAACAAAAGATTATGACAAAGGTGATGACAAAAATCTCAAAGGTCAATCAAAGAATGAGTTCAAGATATTCAAGATAGAATCAATAACACTTCAAGATTCAAGAGGAAAGTTGATTTCAAGAATCAAGATTCAAGAGATCAAGATTTCAAGAATCAAGATTCAAGAGATCAAGATTCAAGACTCAAGATTCAAGAATCAAGAGAAGGCTTAATTAAGATAAGTATGAAAAGGTTTTCTCAAAAATTGAGTAGCACATGGATTTTTCTCAAAACATGTTTACCAAAGAGTTTTTACTCTCTGGTAATCGATTACCAGATTGTTGTAATCGATTACCAGTAGCAAAATGGATTTGAAAAAGTTTTCAAATGAATTTACAATGTTCCAATTGATTTCAAAAAGCTGTAATCGATTACAATGTTTTGGTAATCGGTTACCAGTGCTTTTGAATGTTGAAATTCAAATTCAAATGTGAATAGTCACATCCTTTCACATAAAAGCTTTGTGTAATCGATTACATTGATTTGATAATCGATTACCAGTGATTAATTTTGAATAAATCAAAAGATGTAACTCTTCAAATGGTTTTTGACTTTTTCAAATTGGTTTTAAGTTTTTCTAAAAGTTATAACTCTTCTAAATGGTCCTCTTGGCCAGACATGAAGAGTCTATAAAAGCAAGGCTTTGATTTGCTTTTCAATACACTTTTCCAATCAATCTTATACAATCCTTTATAAGCCTTAAATCTCTTTGAACTTCTTCTTCTTCTTTATGCCAAAAGCTTTCCAAAGTTTTCTGGTTTTCTAAACCTTGAAAACTTGTGCTATTCATTCTTTTCATCTCTTCTCCCTTTGCCAAAAAGAATTTGCCAAGGACTAACCGCCTAAATTCTTTTTGTGTCTCTCTTCTCCCTTTTCCATAAGAACGAAGGACTAACCACCTGAATTCTTTTGTGTCTCCCTTCTCCCTTGTCAAAGAATTCAAAATGACACAGTCTGAGAATTCTTTTGATTCTTCCCATTCCCTTATACAAAAGTGTTCAAAGGACTAACCGCCTAAGAATTCTTTAGTATCCCCATTCACAAAGTATCAAAGGTTTAACCGCCTAAGATCTTTGTCTTAACACATTGGAGGGTACATCCTTTATGGTACAAGTAGAGGGTACATCTACTTAGGTTTGACTGAGAATAAGAGAGGGTACATCTCTTGTGGATCAGTTCTAGTGGAGGGTACATCCACTAGGGTTTCAAAGAGAACAAGGGAGGGTACATCCCTTGTGGATCTTTGCTTGTAAAAGGATTTTTACAAGGTTGAAAGAAATCTCAAGGACTGTAGGTCGCTTGGGGACTGGATGTAGGCATGGGTTGTTGCCGAACCAGTATAAAAACTCTTGCGTGTTTGTCTCCTTCTTCCCTAATCTTTTAATTTCCGTTGTGCATTTTAATTTCCGCTTTTACTTTTGGTTAAGTTTCTCTTCTACTCCTTATTCTCTTAACAACATAAGTAAAAGCCTTAGAAGAGTAAATTTTTTAATTAGTAAAGGTTTAGGAATAATTAATTCAACCCCACTTCTTAATTATTTTGAGGCCACTCAATCCAACACATGTCTACAATGTAAAGCGTGTCTTTTGATGGAGTTTCACAACTTTTTGATGTAAGCTCCATTGTAGCTTGTAGGCCTAGGATCTTCTTCATCAATGGATTCCTTTGATTCTTGGAAGATGAATGGTAGAGGAATGGAAAAGGAAGAGAGAGAGGTGATACTACTTCAAGGAGAATATGAGTCTAGAAGAAGCTCACCACCATAGGAGGCCATGGATAAGAGCTTGGAGGAAGAAGGAGATGAATGAAGGGATAGGAAGATAAGAGCACGAAATTTTGTGCTCTAAAAGAGCTCTGAAATCTGAAGTTTAATATTCAAATGATCAAAGTTGAAAAAATACACACACATGACCTCTATTTATAGCCTAAGTGTCACACAAAATTGGAGGGAAATTCAAATTTCACTTGAATTTGAAATTGAATTTGTGGAGCCAAAATTTCACTAATTATGATTAGTGAATTTTAGTTATGGTTCAACCCACTAATCCAAGATCAATTCCAAGATTCTCCACTAAATGTGCTTAGGTGTCATGAGGCATGTAAAGCATGAAGGATATGCACAAAGTGTGACTATATGATGTGGCAATGGGGTGTAGTAAGCAAATGCTCACCTCCCCCTCTAAAATTTAATTGGATTGGGCTTCTACCAATTCAATTAAATTTATTTCCAACCGCACACATCAAATATTCACCTAGTGCATGTGAAATTACAAAACTACCCCTAATACAAAAACTAGTCTAGGTGCCCTAAAATATAAGGGCTGAAAAATCCTATATTTCTAGGGTACCCTACCTACATTATGGAGCCCTAAATACAAGGCCCGAAATTAATGAAACCTTAATCTAATATGTACAAAGATAAGTGGGCTCATACTTAGCCCATGGGCCTGAAATCTACCCTAAGGCTCATGAGAACCCTAGGGCCTTCTCTTGCATCTTTGGTCCAATCTTCTTCGAGTCTTCTATCCAATGTCCTTTGGGGGGTAGGATTGCATCATTTTTAGATCTTGAGCTTCATTTATTCTTCATGAGATTTAACAGATAATGAGTATGTCTCTGCAAAATGAATCTCAAACACATAGTATTAAATGAAGTCTTAAATGTTATATCAGATCATGACTTTAGCTCGTTATTAGTAGACTTGCGCAACATGCTTTGATATCGCATAAGATACAGCTTTTAACATTTGAATTTATTGCATCTAATCAAAATAATTAGTTTTGATTTATCCTAAAACACAAATGTCTTTTGACTTAACATCTATGCTATTTTTTTTCAAGCAAACAACTTCATGCTCCAAGCTCCTTCTATGAGACATCAACCTACTTAACTTGTAAAAACATGAAACTAAAAAGGATGAGACACTATGTCTTAACGAGTGCTTTAAGGACTCTAGGCTTACTCTTTATTTTAGAGATTTATTTTAACTCATGGTTACTTTCTCTTTTCATAGTATCCATGTAGAAGCAAATAACACAAAAAGGAGGGTTGAATTGTTTTTTTTTTTTAATTTTTCATTAACCAAAAACACATTTATCGTCCAATATGCGTTTTAAAGAAAACATATAAAGGATTTTAAAGAAAGCTTTATCAGACGATGTTTTTCTTATCAGACCAAAACAAATGAAAAATCTAAAAACAAATTCCAACCTTTTATTAGTTAAAGCACAAAGAAAAGCAGTAAAAAAATAACACACAGGAATTTATACTGGTTCGTCTCTACCATCAAGACTAGATCCAGTTCTTGGCAACCCACCAAGTCTTCACTAACTTATCAAAAGTTACAAGTATTCTTCACTACCACTTCTAGCTCTTACAAAGATAAGCTCTAACCAAGGCTTGACTTCAACCCAATATTCTTTGTCCTACCAAGCCGCTACTGGTTCTAAACAAATCAACAAGATTTGTTGGAAGTTTCCACAATGACTAATATGAGACCATCTTTCGAACAGTTATATCATTCGACACTTTTAGTATTTTCTCTTCAGGTTTACGAGGTGCTTTGAGTTCTTTGTATCTATACATGAAATATAGAGAAATCTTTACAAGAAAAGAATGAAATAATATGTTCACATAACTTCATATCTTGTATCTTCAAAGCTTCTTCTATTTATAGTCTTCATCTTCAAGTATCCGTTGTCTCTTAATAAATGGATTCTTAACTATGTTCTTCGTCTAAAGTCTTAAGGTTGTTGGAGCATTTAATGCTTGCATTAATTGTACATCTCTTTTTTATGCAGAGTCCATGCTGATAGGTTGGTGTGTCTTACACTTTAGCAAAAAAGTCATTTCTTCCATCAAGGTAGGTCTGCACTAGTAGAGCACACCTTCTAATGAAGATCAACACTTTGAGACTGTGGACTTCATTTATTCTTCATAGGATTCAAAAAGATATTAGGAGAAAGGTTTATGCTACAAAGAATCTCGGACACATAGTATTAAATAAAGGTCTCAAATGCACTACTTAATACTATGCTAGATCATCTTATATGGATATATCGTCTGAAAACTCAAACACAGAAATACAGACCATGATATGATAGCAAATTAGACACAACTTTTATCATTTGTATTTATTTGAATCTAATCAAAATAATTAGGAGTCATGATTTGTCTTTAAGATATAAATGTCTTTTGACTTAACAATCTCCCCCTTTTTGATGATGTCAAACAAATACAAATGTACAAGTTGAAGACATATATATGAAATATTATATGACAATTCAGTGTAATGTTAGTTTTATCAAATTCATGAAAGCAATATAAAACACACATAATGCATCATAAGATTTTGAGATAAAGTCCTTTTAATAAAAAAACTATTATTTTATTCATCAGAAACATATTACATAAAGAATAGATGAATAAAAGTTTAAAGGTTTTAAGAAAATCTCCCCCTCTGCATATGCCTTTCATTGCTTCTTTTGCATTGCATAGCTCCCCCTGAACTTTTATTTCTCCTCCCCATTTTACTTGGCATCTTGCTCCTCGATCTTGTGCAAGAAATCATCTCTAGAGTCATCATCAGAGGAAACCTTAATTGGGGTCTTAGTATACTTCTTGAAAAAGTAATCCCCACAACATTTCCACCTTTGAGCTTCTCTTTCAGCATGAGATCTCGTGTAGTTCTTTAGCAAGTGCTTTCTTGGTTTAGAGTAATGCTTCCTCAAGCAAATGCACATACACCCGATATGGAGAAGGGCCATCATAAACTTCTATGGCCAAATCTTCAGTAGCAACAAGGGTCTCATCATCAAAATTCACCTTTTCAATGATTGGCTTGACTTGATGAGTGAAGATGAATGTGGAGTTTGAAAGTTTAATATTGAATGAGAACCTATTCTCCAACACAAGAAAAAAAAAATCCATCTTCCACTGATAGATGCAGTTGGATGGAAAATCAACTACAAATGGATTATGAATGATAGTCTGATAGAAACTTCTTGTCTTGTGATGAACTCCATCTAATGGTGTCTTCTTCTCAAGTTCCAGGCTAGAGCAGTGAGCTCCCAAGCTATAAATACCCTTGTAGAGCTTGCCAATCCCTACTATTCAAATCCCTTTTCTGTTGAAATGCAATCACTTCATGCTTGAAGAGTATGCCTAGTCTTTCCTTAACGTAGCGAGTAAGGGGTGCATCTTCATCATCCTCAATATTTTTTCCTTGCTCTTGTAGTACTTTACCTTAGGAATCAAAACTAGCTTGTCCACTCCTAACTGAAACTTAGTTCCAAAGTATGCAAGACACAAAAACTGAAAGCCTAGAATTAAAGATAGACACACATTCAGTCTTTGCAGTTGTCTGAAAGAAGTTCACCTTGCCCTTATCGCTTCTTTGTACTAGTTCAAGCACAAACGCGACAATGAGCCATAGTTAAAGAACTCCCATTTTGAGAAGGTTGGGTTCTCTTTGGTATCTTCAAGGTAGATGTCTTTGTTGGATCGAGTGGCCTCAGAATAATTAAGAAGGGGGGGTTGAATTAATTATTCCTAAAACTTTATCAATTAAAAATTACTCTTTTAAGGCTTTTACTAAATTGTTAAGAGAATGAGGAGTAGAAGAGAAACTTAACAGAAAGTAAAAGCGGAAATTAAATGCACAGCGGAAAGTAAAAGAGTAGGGAAGAAGGAAACAAACACACAAGGATTTTTATACCGGTTCGGCAACAACCTGTGCCTACCTCCAGTCCCCAAGCGACTTGCGGTCCTTGAGATTTCTTTCAACCTTGTAAAAAACCTTTTACAAGAAAAGATCCACAAGGGATGTACCCTCCCTTGTTCTCTTTGAACCTAATGGATGTACCCTCCACTAGAACTGATCCACAAGAGATGTACCCTCTCTTGTTCTCAGTCAAACCCAAGTAGATGTACCCTCTACTTGTACCACAAAGGATGTACCCTCCAATGTGTTAAGACAAAGATCTCAGGCTGTTAAACCTTTGATACTTTGTGAATGGGGATACAAAAGAATTCTCAGGAGGTTAAACCTTTGAACGCTTTTGTATTAGGGAATGGGAAGAATCAAAAGAATTCTCAGACTGTGTCGTTTTGAATTCTTTGACAAGGGAGAAGGAAGACACAAAAGAATTCAGGTGGTTAGTCCTTCCTTCTTTTGGAAAAGAGAGAAGAGAGACACAAAAAGAATTCAGGTGGTTAGTCCTTGGCGAATTCTTTTTGGCAATGGGAGAAGAGAATGAAAAGGATGAATAGCACAAGTTTTCAAGGTTTAGAAAACCAGAAAAATTCAAAAAGCTTTTGGCACAAAGAAGAAGAAAAAGTTCAAAGAGATTCAAGGCTTGTAAAGGATTGTTTGAATGAATTGGAAAAGTGTTCAAGATTGGAATGATTGATATCAAAATGCAAAACAAAGCCTTGCTTTTATAGACTCTTCATGTCTGGTCAAGAAGGCCATTCAGAAGAGTTATAACTTTTGAAAAGACTTAAAACCCATTTGAAAAAGTCAAAACCTTTTTGAAGAGTTACATCTTTAGATTTTTCAGAAACAAACACTGGTAATCGATTACCAAATAAGTGTAATCGATTACACAAAGCTTTTGAGTGAAATCATGTGACTCTTCACTTTTAAATTTGAATTTCAACGTTCAAGGACACTGGTAATCGATTACCAAAACATTGTAATCGATTACAGCCTTTTGAAAATATTTGGAACGTTGTAAATTCAGTTTGAAAACTTTTTCAAACTCATTTTACTACTGGTAATCGATTACAACAATATGGTAATCGATTACCATAGAGTAAAAACTCTTTGGTAAAAGTTTTGTCAAAAACTCATGTGCTATTCAAAGTTTTGAAAAAACTTTTTAATACTTATCTTGATTGAGTCTTTTCTTCATTCTTGAATCTTGAGTCTTGAATCTTGATCTTGATTCTTGAAATCTTGAGTCTTGATTCTTGATTCTTGAATCTTGATCTTGATTCTTGAGATCTTGAATCTTGATCTTGATTCTTGAGATCTTGAATCTTTGTTTGTAGGCTTTCTTCTTGAGTCTTGAATTCTTCTTGATTCTTGAACTTGAATCTTGAATCTTGAGATGGATGTTCTTTGATTACTTGAGCTTTTTGTTCATCACATTTGTCATCATCTTTTGTTGTCATCATTGTTATCATCAAAACACCTTTGAATCATTGTTGATTCATCATGAAGCTTTGCTTCCACAGTCTTCTACATGGAAGGTCTCCCAGACTTGGAACAATTCCAAGGAAGGACCACATTGAAGATGACAATTAGACCAAGAAGTTGTTGAAGGTCTAAAGGAGTGGAGACAAGCATTTGATCAGATGCAACCTTTCTACTTCTCCAGATAGTAGTTACTAGAGACTAAATCTTTCTTTCTGATGATCTATGCTCAAGGATGATGTTGTTCAAGTTTGGAAGAGAGGGATTCCTTGAAGGATACTCCCTTATATGACTTACTCTTCCAAGATAGTTGGACAAAGCATTGATCTCTTCTTCTTCCAAGAGATCAATCCATGGCACACTTCTTTCCACCACTTAAACCTTTTTAACTTTTAAAGCTCAATCTTTTGCATCTTTGGATCCAAGCATTGGGTGCCAAAGTTCATCTTCTCCCTCTATGCTTGGTTGTAAGTCTGCCCCTCAGATAGTTGATATCCCCTGAAACCATGATAAACTCTGATGTTTCTATCTAATGCATGCACTGGATCAGGTTTGGTTTGAGATTGAGATCTTAAGGGCATCAACCAATTTGTTGAGTGTCTGTCTAGTTTGTTCAAACGTTGGTGCAATGTGTGGGAGAGACCAAACAGAAGTTGAGGTGCAGATGCAGTGTCAAATCTTTTCCTTATTTCCAATCTGATCTTTATTACATCAAATGGTACAGACTCAGTTGCTCCATAGATGTTTTCTAGTTTTCTTTAGAAATTGGTTGAGCAGACAGAGCATCAACAACTTCACCTTTTATTATGACTGCATGGGGTTGAAGAGGTGCAACCCCAGGGTTTATTTCAATAGTATCTAACAGAGCAACAACCTCATACCCTTACAATGATACTTCAATTGCATACTAAAGCATTGTAGCATTTAGAGCCTCTCTTTCTTCCTCAGCTATCTTCTCTTGTACCATAGTTGGTTGGAGCTCTGCATCTCTCTCAACAAAAGCTGCAGAAAAGACTTCATCATTAGTCTCTAAAGCTGATTGGATTTTTGCTTCCAACTTAGCTTTATGCAAGTCTTCTTTAGACACAACTTTATAGCTTCAAGCACCACTTTTTTAGGTACTTGGTCACTTGCAGTTGCATTCTTAAGCTCATCTTCCCTAGTCAAAGTCTTCTAGAATCTCCTCTAAAGTCTGACCAACAAGGGAAACTAACTTTATCGCTTCTTCTTTTTCCTTCTTCCTTTTTTACAAGGAATTTTCCATTCTTGCTTTTCTTCTTAGTGTCTGTAAGGAAACACTATTTGGCCTTGCCAATAGTAGCAGTTTCAGCCTTGTTAGGAGGGGGTGAAGTGGATTTGGGTGTGTGTTGAGAAGGAATGGCTAAGGATGGTGAAGGTAAAGGGCTAGTTGTTTTAAGGATCTTTACCTCAGATGATGGTGAGGCAGGTTTGGGTTGGGAAGCTTCAGAGTTTTGAACAAGTGTAAGTGAGGGTGGTGGAGATTTAGATGAAGGTTTGGGTTGAAAAGGCTTGATTCTAATGGTAGGTTTTTGGGTTTAGGTGTTTAGTCTGAGTAAGAATCTAAAACCTTTCTCTTTTTGGGGTTAGATGGTGGTTGGTTTTTAGGCTTTTTGGATAAGGTTAAGGGTATAGGGTCAGAAGATGAAGGTAGTTTTTTTCTCTTGGTTGGTAGCTTGTGTCTGGGTTGGCTTGGCTTGGCTTGGTCTTGTTCCCCCTGCGTTTGTTGAGGAGACGCTTCAAACTCAAGATCCAAAGGATGAGCTTGAGTTCCTACGGTCTAATTAGCACAAGACGAAGGAGCGTCAATCACCTCCTTCTTCACTTTTTTCTTAATGTGTCTTTGCACATACTCAAGGAAATTTTCAGTTATTCCCATATTCACAAAGGTTTCCCCGTTTAGCTGAGTGGTTCTAGATGATGGCTCCAATAAAGAGATATCCACTTCAGCTAGTCTCATAATATGTGTGAAGAGTATTCCATAGGGAATAGGGTTCTTCTTCACCTTGGGGTTCAACATGTCCTTAAAACCCTGCATCAAGTAGAAGAAGATGATCTCAGGTAGATTCACCTTCTCACCTACCATGATCTTGTACATGCAAAAGCAGTCTTTGTCACTAACATAATCCCTTGATCTTACTCTTGGCATGACTATTTTGAATAGCCCATTGTAAATCATCCTACACATATAAGTCAGGTTTGTTGTCCTTAAGAAGTTATTAAGAACCTTCTTATCACCTCTATTTGGGCGAGGCTTTTCATAGAGTAGGACAATCTTTTGGGTTATCTTTTTCTCCCAGTCTTTGCTCATGGTCAAACCATCCAGAGTGAATAGACGCAACAACGGTGGTGGTTGGAGATCCCCACTTGAGTCCCATCAACAGTTCTTTTGATGTTAACTCCATCCTGCTTGGCAGTTCCCCGAAAAAGAACATAGAGGTAATAGTGCCAGTTGCTGACCTTCTCTAGAAAAGGTGTCCATCCCACCCTATCAAATAGTCCATTGACGTCAAAGTCTTCCTCCTTCAAACTTAGGAAGTTTACCCATTTTCCATGGATAAACCAATCTTTAGGAAAGGTTTTAGTTGCATTTCTTATGTTGTTTGATGGTGGGGATGTTCTTCCATGGAGGTGTCATTGTTCATAAAGATTATATGAGATTTGAGAAAAGAGAGAGTGTTTGAAGTCTAAGTTCTCAAACAATGGTTTTGCATAAGTAAAAATGCTTCTGAGAGTTCAAAAATTCTAGGAACTTCTATAAGTTCCTGCATTTTCCTTTTATAGTTTTTCAAAAATGAACGAGAGGGAGATTGATGTAATGGCTCAAGTGTCATTAAATATATTTTGAAAACAATTTTTCAATCATGGCAAAAAGTTCAGCATAATTTCTCAATAAAAACTAAAACTTTTTTGTGTTTGTGACACATTCCCCCTTCTGTCTATACATGATGCAAGCTCCATTGGAGCTTGTAGGCCTAGGATCTTCTTCATCAATGGATTCCTTTGCTTCTTGGAAGATGAATGTCAGCGGAATGGAGAAGGAAGAGAGAGAGGAGACGCCACTTCAAGGAGAAGATGAGTCTAGAAGAAGCTCACCACCATAGGAGGCCATGGATAAGAGCTTGGAGGAAGAAGGAGATGAATGAAGGGAGAGGGAGAGAAGAGCACGAAATTTTGTGCTCCAAATGAGCTTTGAAATCTGAAGTTTAATATTCAAATGATCAAAGTTCCAAAAAAATGCACACACATGACCTCTATTTATAGCCTAAGTGTCACACAAAATTGGAGGGAAATTCAAATTTCACTTGAATTTGAAATTGAATTTGTGGAGCCAAAATTTCATTAATTATGATTAGTGAATTTTAGTTATGGTTCAGCCCACTAATCCAAGATCAATTCCAAGATTCTC
The DNA here is from genome assembly GCF_004193775.1 of Glycine soja. Taxonomy (NCBI): domain Eukaryota; kingdom Viridiplantae; phylum Streptophyta; class Magnoliopsida; order Fabales; family Fabaceae; genus Glycine; species Glycine soja. The sequence goes on along the minus strand of NC_041010.1, from coordinate 21,532,781 downwards.
CACTAAGTGTGCTTAGGTGTCATGAGGCATAAAAAGCATGAAGGACATGCACAAAGTGTGACTATATGATGTGGCAATGGGGTGTAGTAAGCAAATGCTCACCTCCCCCTCTAAAATTTAATTGGATTGGGCTTCTACCAATTCAATTAAATTTATTTCCAACCACACACATCAAATATCCACTTAGTGCATGTGAAATTACAAAACTACCCCTAATACAAAAACTAGTCTAGGTGCCCTAAAATACAAGGGCTGAAAAATCCTATATTTCTAGGGTACCCTACCTACATTATGGAGCCCTAAATACAAGGCCCAAAATTAATGAAACCTTAATCTAATATGTACCAAGATAAGTGGGCTCATACTTAGCCCATGGGCCCGAAATCTACCCTAAGGCTCATGAGAACCCTAGGGCCTTCTCTTGCATTTTTGGCCTAATCTTCTTGGAGTCTTCTATCCAATGCCCTTGGGGGGTAGGATTGCATCAATACACTTCAATAAACATTAGTCCCAACAAATTAATGAAAAAAGAATAAGATGATGCTATCATCTGAAAAGAATGTTTCATAAATTTGATAAACTAGTCATATTTAAATGTTCACTTATACAGACAAAACATTCTTTAGATAAAGGCTTAGTAAAAATACCAACCCATCGATGATCCATGTCTATCAATTTTATATCAAAAACACCTTTTTTCACATAATCACGAATGAAATGATATTTTATCTCAATATGCTTAGCCTATGAATGTTGTATGGGATTTTTGGATAGGTTGATTGCACTGGATAGGTTGATTGCACTAGTGTTGTCATAATATATTGGGATATTGTTATCAAAACTAGTGTAATCTTCTAGTTGATACTTGACTCATAGTAGTTGATAACAACAGCTTGCAACAGATACATACTCAGGTTTAGCTATAGATAGAGCAATGAAGTTTTGCTTCTTGCTTGCCCAAGATATTAGATAGTGCCTAATATCATGACATCTTCCACTTGTGCTCTTTCTTTCTACTCTGTCTCCTGCATAGTCTGCATCACGGTATCCTATTAACATGAAATCTTGTTTTTTCTTTTAAAATAAACATTGGTTAGTGGTACCTACTAGATAGTGTAAGATCCTCTTCACAACTTTCATATGAGACTCATGAGGATTATACCGAAATCTAACACACAAACATACACTATGCATAATATTAGGTCTACTAGTAGTCAGATATATAAGAGATCCAATCATACCTCTATAGATTGTCTGATCTACTAGTTTACCTTATTCATCTTTGCTTAAAGGATTGGAAGCATGCATGGGAGTTTTCATAGGTTTAGCATCTTGTTCCAATGATGCTTTTGTTTTGAGGCTTAGCAACAAGAGTCCAGACTTTGTTTTTGGTAAACTAGTGAAGCACTTCTTCCATGGCAATGACCCAGTCATCCTTTGTAAGGGCTTCACCTATGGTTTTGGGCTATATTTTAGACACAAGAGCACAAGAAGTAAGATCTTTGAATGATGATTTGGTCTTAACTCCTTCAATTTGATCTCCAATGATCTAATCTTATAGATAATAGTGGATAAAATTATAGTCCTTCGTATATGGCTAATGATCTTAGGATCCTTCAGACTAATGAAGAATTTCATCAAATTGTTTGATCTCTCTTTCTTTAGGAGGTACAAATGATCTTATCTGCATATCTACAAAATCATCCTAAAGATGTGATATCCTCTTATCAGACGTTAGTACATCATTGAATTTAACATGGATGGATTCTTCTACAACTAAAGTTATGGTATTAAACACTCTATATGCTTTAGATGTATAAAAAATGTTAGAGATAAGGGAGCAGCAACATGAACAACCTAAGGCTAAAGCTTGAAGCTCAAGGCTAAAGTTTGAAGAAGTTTTAGAAGAGTTTTGGCTCTTACATGCCCAACTCTTTTAGTGGCATTTATGTTGGTTGCTAACTTGATTTTTGCATCTTAGTACATTTGATATTTGCTTTGTATTGTGCATCATCATAGTCTGAGTTAAGAAAATTTTCTAAGTTAGACAAATTTCTTTAGAGACAAAAACTCTTTGTTTCAATCGATTATAGAGTTGTCATAATTGATTACAACAAGTTGTCTGAAGCTTATAGAGTTAAGTTTCGTATCGGTTTACTCGATTACAGTAGTATTTTAATCGATTCCTCAACTATTTGAGATGAGGACTGATTTTTTCAGGAGTCTTTGCTTTAATCGATTACCAGGTGGACTAATCGATTACTTCTCTCTTGTTCAAGTTGTTTAAAGGTGAACAAGAACACTTTAATCGATTACTTAGGTCATCTAATCGATTACATTATTCTTGAGTTGTTTTCTAGATTTGGATGAACACTATAATCAATTACTTGGATAATTTAATTGATTACTTCATTTAAATAATTAATATATAATTGTTTTCTCTATAAATAACCAGTTGATTTTCACATCTAAGCAATCAGAAAATCAAGAGATCATTAGAGAATACTCATTACATCTCTAAAATTACTTCTTAGCCTCAGAATGAGCAAGATTTTGTGCTTTTAATAGTGAACAAAAGAACAGAAGAAAAAAACTTTATAGTAACTCACAACTTCTTAATCTTTTGATTTGGAAGATCTTTTCTTGAAAGTGGTTATGCCTTTTGAGTAGAAGAAGATCAACTTCTCAATTCAACAAGGTTTTTGTGGAAAGATTGGTCAGGTTGTATCTCTCCTACTTGGTCTTTTCATGTGTATGGTTTTTCCATGGTCTTGTGTTTATGCGTGAATTGCTTACAACATGCTAGAATATGGTTTTCTAGTTTGGGCTAAGAGTAGGATTCTCTTAGGCTTAAAAGGGTCCTAGTGTTGGATCCCTTAGTCTCTTTTTCCGAGGTGGAACTTGTAGATTGATTGTGATTGCTTATAAGAATTCTTGATGCATAGTGGAAATAATATTCAGGTTGTGGATTAGAAAATTGGATTAACTTCTCTAGATATAGAAAATTAACCAGAACAAAAGATTGTCTTTTTCTCTTTGTTCAAATCTTTCACTCATTCAAGGTTTAATCAACTCATTCAAGTTTTATGATTGTGAAAGAAAAGAAGTTAATGAAGGATCATGCATAAGGAAGGATTGATTAAGTATTGATTACATTCGGTTCATATTTTTTTTGTGATACGATCAACATAGAAAAGTTTTTTGTTGCAACTCTATTTTTAAAAAGTATATTTTGTTTGAAAACCAATTCACCCCCTATCCCTTCTTGGTTTATTGAGTTCCATCATCTTTTTGCAAGAAAAGCCAAGGAAAATCCCTTTATCCACTTTAGAATCAAACTTAACAAGTTGATCTTTAGTGTTCAGGATAAAGCACTCACATCCAAATGGATGAAAGTATGAGATATTGGGTCTTCTTACTCTTCATAGTTCATAGGGAGTCATTTTTTTTTATCAATGGTCTGATCAATATTTTGTTTTGAACATAGCATGTTGTATGTACTGCTTCTACCCAGAAGTTCTTAGGAAGTGAGTTTTCATAAAGCATGGTTCTAACCATCTCTTACAGAGTATTTTTCCTTTCAACTACCTTATTTTGTTTAGGTTTTCTCGATGAAGAGAAGTTGTTGAAAATACCATTCTTTTCACAGAATGATCTGAACTCAGCATTTTCAAACTCAGTTCCATGGTCACTTCTGATAGAAGAGATCATAAACCTTTTTCAGTTTGAACTCTTTTATAGAATATTCAAAGACCTTGAAAGACTCATGCTTATGAGTAAGGAAGTATACCCAAGTATTTTAGAATATTCATCAACTAAGACAAAGCCATAATTTTTTCCTCCCATACGCAATGTTCTAGTTAGTCCAAATAGATCCATCTACAACAGCTATAGCAGTCTGGAAGTGGAAACAACATCTTTAGATTTGAAAGAAGTTTTGATTTGTTTCCTTTACTGACATGCTTCATATAGAAGATGAGCTTTCCAGTAGATCTTGGGCAGTCTTTTAACCAAATCCTTTCTGGATAGTTTTGAAATATGTTTTAAGTTGAGATGCCCAAGTCTTTTGTGCCAAAGCCATCTTTCACCTTCTTTGGATAGCATACATTTTACGTTTTGTTGACTAAGATCTATGAGATCAATCTCATACAAATTATTGTGTTTTCTGGCAGTAAAGAAAGACTTGTCATCTTCTATTTTGACTATACTCTTGTCTTTGTTGCAAGAGACAATATAACCACTGCCACAAAATTGAATTATGCTAAGCAAGTTATGTTTCAGACCTTCAGCATATAAGACGTTGTCTATGAAGGCTAGAGAGGGAATATCAATTTTACCTATACTAAAGATCTTTCCCTTACCTGTGCCTCCAAAGGCAATTGCTCATTTCTCATGTGGCTTTAGGTCTAGGAACATAAACCTTTCCCCTATCATGTGTCATGAGCATCCACTATCCAGGTACCAGCTTAAACATCGACCTTTTCCTACCAAGGATATCTACAATATGAACTATTTGAGATTTTGGTACCTAGATCTTTTTGGGTCCAACAGAGTTAGTACCCTTAGACATTTGTCTCTTCTTATGGATGCATTTGAACTTGAAGTGTGATGAGTTATCACATAAATCACATTTGTTCGAGTCAGATGGTGACTTAAAGGATGTTGTTCCCTTTTTAAGACCCAGGCCAGACTTATCATATGGATGTTGATGGAATTTCAAAAGAACGGTAAGAGTCTTTGGACTTTGCAAAAACTTCTCAAACACTTCAGTAATAAATACTACTTCCTCTATTAGTTTTTCAACTATGGATGATTCGTCTGTCATACTTGCCTGTTCTAGACTTTTCTCTAGAGTCTGATTTTTCTTTTTCAAATCTTCATTTGATTTCCTTAGTTCAGTGTTTTCAGAAGCAGAAGCTTTGAATTTTTCTTTAAGCTTTATCCACTGAAGGTAAATCAAATCAAAGTTTTGAAGAAGAACAACATATGGCATATCCTCTCTATTGCCCAATGAAGAATAATAAGAAGTATCATATTCAAAGTAAGTTTCACCTCGATCTCATCGTTTGTATCTGCCATGAGACAAATGTTGGCTTATTCATCGTCTCAAATGCTACTCTTCTCATTGTCTGAGTCATCCCAGGTGACCATTAGACTTTTTCTTTTTCTTGTCCCCAAAGTATCTTCTCTTCTTCAGTTGGGGACATCCGACCTTCATATGTTCAGGCTTTCTGAACTCAAAGTAGATGATCTCATTGTTCTTCTCCTTGATTTCTTTTTAAATCTATAATCTTTTTTCCTGGAGAAGTGTTAGAACTTTCTTTTCTTCTTCATCATCTGCTTGAATTTTTTGGACATGAGAATCACCTCGTCATCTGTGGATGCATTAGAATTGTCTGATCCATCAGTTTCCTGCATTTGCACTTTAAGAGCCTTGGACAAGCTTTTCTTTTCTTCTCTTCTAAAGTGTGTCTCTTCAAAATTTAAGGCAACAAAATTCTTCTTTTGAAAATGCTCCCTGTTTTGAAGGTGAACTTTGTGGACTCTCTGAATGCCCAATAGCTCATCCCATGCAAGATTTTCTAGATCTCTTGCTTCTTGAGTGGTTGTAGTCTTTGGTTCCCACACCTTGGGAAAGCTTTCAAGCACCTTTCGGTTTATCTGGGCCTTGGAGTATGTTTGTCCAAGGGCTTCCAGATTGTTCAAAAGAACTTTAAGTCTTCCAAACATATCATTCATAGACTCTTCATCCTTCACAGTGAAGCTTTCATAGAGTTTGGTCATACTTACAGCCTTTCTCAGTCTAACATCTTTAATACCTTCATAGTCTATACTCAATTAGTCCCAGATCTCTTTAGCAGTTCTTAGTTTGCAGCTCTCGTTCTACTTATTTTTGGATATGCACATGTTCGAATGTATTTGGCTTTTGTGTTGAGCTCCATAATGATCAGATTATCATCTGTCTATTCAGCTTCGGGTCTGGGAATAGGAATATCCCCATTTGTGAGGATGAGCCAGATTCTATATTGGGTGGACTTGATATACATCTCCATTATGTCCTTCCAGTAGAGGTAGTCTTCTCCAACGAAGCCTTGTAGCCTACTGAGAGATGCTCTCTCAATGATGAACTGACTGTGGTTATCTACCATCTAGATCATTTCCTCTAAACATTGTTAGGTGCTCAAACCTTAGAGGGTAAGCTTTGATATCAAACTGCATAAGTAAATAACATAAGAAAGGGGCTTGAATTGTGTTTCTAGAAATTTTTCATTAACCAAAACACATGTTTATCATCTTATATACGTTTTAAAGAAAACAAATAATGGATTTTTAAGAAAGCTTTATCATACGGTGGCTTTCTTATCAAATCAAAACAAATGTAAGATCTAAAGACAAATTCCAATCCTTTGTTAGTTAAAAACAAAGAAACGAAATAAAGAATAACACTCACGGATTTAAACTGGTTTGTCTCTACCACCGAAACTTCATCTAGTTATTGGCAACCCACCAAGTTTCCACTAACTTATCAAAAGTTACAAGTATTCTTCATTATCACTTCTGGCTCTTACAAAGACCAACTTTACCCTAAGCTTGACTTCAACCTAATATTGTTTGTCCTACCAAGTCATTGCTGGCTCTAAACAAATCAACAAGATTTGTTGGAAGTTTGTACAATGACTAATATGAGATAATCTTTCAGATGAATATATCACCCGACGCGTTTAGTCTTTTCTCTCAAGGTTTACAAGGTGCTTTGAGAGTATTGTATCTATACATAAAATATACAAAAAGCTTTACAATAAAAGAATGAAAGAATATGTTTGCATAAGTTCTCTGTATCTTGTATCTTTAGAGCTTCTTCTATTTATAGCTTTCATCTTCAAGTATTCGTTGTTTCCTAACTGATGGATTTTTCATTCTATTCTTCATTTGAAGTCTTGAGGCCTTTGAAACATTTAATGCTTGCATTAAATGTATGTCTCTTCTTCATGTAGAGTCCATGCTGATAGGTCAGCATGTCTTACACTTCAGTAGGAAAGTCACTTCTTCCATCAGAGTAGGTCTGCATCAGCAAAGCTTGCTTTTTAATGAAGATCAACACTTTTAGAATGTGGACTTCATTTATTCTTCATAGAATTTGACAGATCCTAGGAGAATGTTCTATGCAACAAAGAAATTTAGACACAAAGTATTAAATGAAGGTCTTAAATGCACTACTTAATGTTATGCTAGATCGTCTTATATGAATGTATCATTTGAAAACTCAGACTTTGAAATAAAAATCATGACTTGATAGCACATTAGACACAATTTTTATGATTTTTATTTATTTTCATATAATAAAAATAATTAGAAGATTTGATTTGTCTATAAGAAATAAAGGTCTTTCGACTTAACAATTCACACTAACATTTGCTACCTCATTAATTACATTAACATTACTACTTTTGTTCATATATATAAGAAACAAATATGAAAAAAAAAATCCTAAATATAAGAAACATATGATGACTTTTAAGTGTATTAATTGCTAATTTTTTTCTATACCCTTATTAATTATAAAGATTATTAATGAGATAAGTTATACTCATTGGTGAAAAAAGTTATACTTTGAAAAATGAGTGGTGTCATTAAATACAACCACCACTTAAACCAATTAATTCAATGAGTATTTTTGGAATAAAATTTAAAGTTATGATATCATTAATTAAAAATAACTAACTTAATTATTTTTATTGGTCTTAAAAAATTGGTTATTTATTTCTTATAATTAGGAACGGAAATAGTAATATCTATTAGGGCTATACCTTAACCTTTTCTTAAGCATATAGAATTGGTCTTCTTTTCTAAATCTAGGACACTAGTGTATTAGGGCACCTAAAATATCATACTTTACTCTTAACCACTCATTAGGCTCTCACTTTACTGTTACATCGGGTGGAATGTGCTTAACCTTTTTTTTTTTCTAAACTATCCAATTAGGATTTACATCTCCTCAGTATCAAGTATAAGATCTTTTTACAAGATAATTACATAATATCCCTAAGTTAGACTTATCCATACACATAACATAAACAAATTTCAATCAAGAAAAATAAAGTAAAGCTAAACTTTATATCCTTAAAAAATAAGTCATATAATAACTTGAAAATTTATAACAAAAATGAAGCTTGAGAAGCATCAATCTAAAGTATGCTATTAGTTGCTTCTAGAAATAAGGACTGCTCATTAGAAAAGCCTTACTAAAAGAAAAGATAATTGAAAACATAATAGACTGAACATGTCTTCAAAAGATCAAAGCATAACAAGATTAAAAGTTGTGTATGAAGGCCAAATTAAAGATGAAATTTTGGTCAACGGGCAGTTAGACCTATGAGTTGTTCACAATTTGAGCGGAAACTTCTCCTTCATAACTTTTGTGCATACCAAAGCACAAGAAAAAGAAAAAACTTTGTGTATATCATATATCATCATACTTTGAGAGTTTTAAACAAATAAAAAAAAATCCAAGAATATCAAAACTATAAGAAAAAACCACTACTTACGAGACAAGTTTAGAGGCGTTTATATATACTTGAGAAAAAAATTAATTATAAAACTAGCACTTTATTTTTATTTTGTTTTCTATTTTTAAATATTTATATAGGAAACAGTAAAATAATTCTTATTTTTTTCCGTTTCCTGTTTCCTGTACAAATATTTAAAAATAGGCAACAAATTAAAAAAAACGACAGTTTTATAATTAAAACTAAAAACAAAAAATAGAAACAGAAGCAAGTGACCCTTATTAATATAATTAAGTAGGATGCGCTGTTGTTTACCCGCAGATTTCCCCTAGAATATAACTAAAATATAAAGGTCTACGTAAAGAAAGGGTCAAAATACGAGTCTATAGGGATGCTGTCGTTTACACAAAATAACAGCTCTAGTTGGAAATTTGGGCGAAAGTTCTCTGGAATTAAAAAAAGAACAGGTCTACATTATTCAATTAATTATTACAATATGTTATAGGAAACTTGGAATATTTTAATGGGAATTTAATGTATAGTAGCTCTAAAGTTGAATATTTGATTCTTTCTTAAAAAAAAGTTGCATATTAGAATTCCTCTAAGAAAAAAGTTGCATATTAGAATCCTTTAAAAAAATTGCATATTAGAATGAATTGTTATGACGATCTTTGCCAAAGTATTTCAATTAATTTATTTGACTATTCAACAAATAATTTTTTATATATATTTTTTAACGTTTTTTTTTTTAAATATTAGCTTTTAGTTTCTAATTTTTTATATTTTTTTTATTTTTATCTTGAATATATTATCCAATTTTTACATTATCATTTTTAAATAAATCATGAATTTATTATTTTTTTTGTCATTTTACACTTTTCAATTAATTCAATAACTAGTTTTATCAAACACTTATAATTTAATAAGCTAGTTTTCTTGTTTCTAGCTATCTTTTTAACTAGTTTTAGCAAACATGTCCATAATCTTTTAATCTTAGTAAACTTAAAACCTGATACCTGAGAGGTATCGAATCGATGTAAAAAAATGATAACAAAAGACAATAAATAAATATAATATAAATCAAGAAAAGTGACAGAGCCTCCTAATTAAATAATATTATATTTTAGTATCAGGAATAAAATACAATTATTAGAGCAAGCGGAGGGAAAGATCAAATTAAATGGATAGAGGGCACTCCTCAAGTGGACACTATAAGTTACATCATTTAAGAAAAATATAAAATATTATGAATCCTAGACTTTTTTGTTTTTATTTATAAAAAAAAAAAGAACTTTATAGGTTTTCTAAATATTAAGCAAAGTACTCAAGATCACTAACAACCCACACTCTTTGGGTCTTATGAATATCTTATTTTCCTTGAAGCACCAGCCTAACCATAAAGGACTTCTATATTTTCTAAACAAACATCAAGGGCACACCTTTGCAAGCTTACAAATCCCAGGTTTTTGAAAGAAAAAAAAATATTGTCTAGGTTCTAAATCATATTTGCATTTTCTAAATGAAATAACTATGGCCCCTTAAGGGTACCTTCAAAAAACATAGCTCGCCATAGTAAAGATCATACTTACAAGTAAGAGGGAAAATGAAAGAGGCAGGGGGAATCAGGAGAACTCTGAATATTATTGATGGCAGTAATGTATTACAAGTTCTTTCTATTTCTCTCTGTGTGTCTGTCTGTCTCACAACTAAGCTCTAAGGCTCCTTATATAGAGAAATATGAAAGAAGAAAACTAAAGACCCATTCAGTCAAGAACAATAAAATTACTATTATTTTACTTTGTCACAGGGTCTGCTATTTACAAAAGCTAATTATGAAAAGACTCAAAGCCGAAGATTTAGCAAAAGCAAAGATTCCTGTCTTAATTTACAGTTGTATTTTGGCAAGATGTGTTTGTATTCTTGTCTTCTGAATAATCAATTTTTCAAAGACTTTGTAATGGTGACACTTTCATCTTCTTGGAAATTTCCTAAAGATGAACAAAAATTGTCTGATGAGTCTTCCATGGAAAGATCAATGGATGGAAATGGTAGGGTTTGTTGTCCGTGGCAACCACTAGCTTCATATATCTCTTTATCTTTCATTTCCTTTTGGAAAAATTGTACCAATTTATTGTTACGTTCTACCAGGAAAGGTATGAAAGACTTCCTGTTGTATGTTGGTAGAAAGAGTTTTGTTTCATAGGTTTCTCTTATCATGTCAAAATCTCTTTTATCAAATTATGAGAAAAACCATTGATAGCCATGTGTTTGGGCTCTCATAAGGTTATATTGATATTGTATGTTGCCTTGCACATCACAGTTCTCATATTCATCATTGAACAGACAGGGAAAGTCCCTGTGGTCTTTTGGCAAAAGTATAATAACATGATAGGGGTAATTTTGTGGGGAAAAATTGCTTAGGCAAGTTACAATTTTTATGGAAATATAGTCCATCAATTCAGGCTATATTAGGTTTATGGCTTCATTTATAGAGGGATTAAACCCCTCAAATCTGTCCGAGGGAAGAATCAAAATTGATTCTAGGCAACCATAGTGCAGAAGACTTTTTAGTGGTGATTGCCAAGTCTTTGAATCTGAATGACTTGAACTGGTCTAGATCTAATCTGGCTTTTCTGAAAAGAAATTTTATTTTACAAGGACAATTAATTTTATCCTCGCAAAATGGAGTTTTATTGGTACACACAAATTTCTGGTTGAAGTAAGCATGGACACCTATGTAGAGGCCAGGAATCTAGGTTTGATTGGTGTGAACCTTAAACAATAATCTTTGTATTTTTTTTTAAAAGTTATCAAGGTTCAAATTGTTTGTTGGTTAGGGGACATTTGGGCTAACAAAGTCTTTGTAAGTTTTGGGAGGGTCTTGTCTTGGTCAACATTTATGATTATAGTCGTGGGCTCTAGTTCGAGGGCTTTTATTTTGTTGATATCAGTGGTATTTAATTCAAGAGTTTTTTCTGCTTCTACTCTTGAATAAAATCCTTTATAGATTGGGCTTTGAATACTCTCCTTTGCTAAAAAAAAGGTCTTTGAAGTTGGTATAAACACCTTTATGGGGTCCTGATAATAGGAAAAAAGTTGTATAAGCTTTCCCGGAAGGAGAGGCTTTTGTGAGGAGAGGGACTCCTTGGTTATCTGCTATACAAAAATGTAAAGAGCAAGAATTATGACCTTTTTAACGGAACAAACAAATTGCTCATTATTGTTTATATGTTTTGGAATATTCCAAATATTGTCAATAAGACAATTGAATTTATCATTGATAGCTTCTCTACCTGGGTAGTGAAACTCATTTGTAAGTACTGTCAATTCTTGATTGTCGAATCTCATTTTATGTTTTATATTCTGATAAGAGACCTTGGAAGGCTTCATTTTGTTGGATCCTTGCAAAACGAGAAAGAATATTAGTAGCAACATTCTTAACTCCTTTTATATGTTCAAAATTGATTTTTATTTCATTATGATAAACATATTCTTGGAATAAAAGGCATCTTTTTGAGACTTTTTATCAGTATTTATTTGTTGACTACCATAAGAGACTATTGCTTCACAATCAGTTCTTATGGTAATTTCGCTTTTATTAATCGGGAAGAGTTTAAATGCTTCTAGAGCGTTTATCACAACATTGACTTCATAATTCATAGAAGTGGAGTATACTTGTGGTTTCATGTGGTATTTTCATGAGGCATACCTACAAATCTCTTCATCATGAATTTTTTTATATTTATATTTATTTTTCTTTAGGATGGCTCCCCATCCAAGCTCGCAACCATCACATTCTATAACTAGATAATCAGAATCTAGTGGAAGTGATAAATACAGCAAATTATTGACCATTTCTTTTATTTCCTGGACTAGTTTTATATTCTCTGTATTGAATTTCCTTTACCCAATTAAAGAGGTTTTATTGTAAAGAGGAGTTGTATATTTTTCCAAATTTTTAATAAAATTTATTGCATAATTAAGTAAGCCTAAAAAGGCTCTTAGGGTTTTTATATCTTCCATTTTCTCTAGAAAATCAAGAATTTTTTGGGAAATATGAGGCTGAAGCCTTATTTTTCCATTTTCTATTTCTGTTCCTTGGAACGAAATATAGGTCTTACAAATTTCCACTTTTGACTTTGAAATAATTAAGCCAAATTTTTCAAATAAATGAAGAACTTGTTTTAGATGCAAATAATGTTCTTCATTTGTTTTGAAAAAAAAAAGCACAACATTAATATATGTATATGTGAATTCTTTATAATTTCCAAAAATATTATCCATTTTTCTTTGGAAAATTTGTGGCACATTTTTTAATCCAAAAGGCATTACCTTCCATTCAAATAATCCTTCTGAACAAGAAAAGGCAATCCATTTTACGGAGTCAAGATGCATTTTTACTTGATGAAATCCTGATTTTATTTTACTGAGTCGAGAAGGAGGATTGGGATATCGGTTTGTGAAAGCATTCAATGAAGCACTAGTGGCCAAACAATATTGAGGGATTATGGTCAATGAAGTTTCTTTGATTGCTAGAATTCTAAAAGCAAAATATTTCCCAAATAAACCTCTGTGGGAACCAAGGAAAGGATACAAACATAGTTATTCATGGTCTAGTATCATGGACGCTAAATGGATCATTGACAAAGGGTGTGTGGAGGATTGGGGATGATTATTCAGTGATAGTATTGTTAGTCGTTATTTACAACTAACTTTTGCATTGAATAGTTACATAAAATTAGTCTATTTTCTCCAATTTATGGTTCTTTTTGTAGGAATTGTACATATTTTCATATTTAGTTTGATTTTATATAGTAGATACTCTCATTTTGTGAATCAATGTTGAAACCACTTCCATTTCAAACTAAAAGAAGAGAAGGTTCAAGCAGTTGGTGTCTCGCTAGGTGAGGCATATGCACTTAGCGAGTGACATCTGCTAAGCGAGGCACACAGCTCGCTTAGCGTGTTGGGAAACCCTAGAAGAGGATCAGTCAAAGATGTGCTCGCCCAACGCGCCGCAAGCTCGCCCAGCGAGTCGTTTGTCTCTTCTTGCGCTCAGCGCGTCCAGCTCGCTAAGCCAAAATTCACTTACTCTTGCTTAGCGAGCCAATCTCGCTAAGCGAGCCTTCAGAATCTGAAATGTCAATGAGCCTTTAAAACACTAAAGTTGGCAAAAACTAGGATAGGAGTCGAAAAACAGAGCCAAGAGAGAAGCTAGAGCGACAGAAACGAAGCCACCAAGAGAGTCTAGGTTAGAGGAGTGAGATTAGGGTTGTAGAGGTTAAAGGAGATATCCTCAACCATTCTTAGCCATTTTCTTCCCTCAAAATTTGTCCTTTGTATTGAGAGCTCATTACTTGTAATGGAAGGCTAAACCTCTTGGTTGGGGAGTTCTACTGAACCTTTGATGTAATATTCTTTCACTATCTATTTAATGTTGTTTTTATGTGTTCATTGTTTCTATCCATGCTTATTTTTACATGCTTATGGCTTGATCACTCATTTGTATGTATAGTTAGGATTTTTAGCATTGGAAAGTGCTTTAAAGCCTTATAACTTGATAGAGCAAGCTAGAAAATTGTATTTCTAGGAATGGAGTGCAGTGATTTAGTTTTTATTATGCTATAATCTTAATGCAACTCTTTTAGGCTAAGTTTGTTGAGGGATCAAGGACAAGATTTAAATACAGTTAGGCCTATTCACCCGAGGGATCTTGGTTTGGGTAATTTCTCAACATAAGAACACTAAGATAACATTAAATAGAGAAAAATATATAGCAACATCAAGGTAGATTCAGTAGAACAACCCAACACTTTTTACTTGAATGTTTTTACTTCTCAAACCGTAGATATTTAGTTTACAGTTAACTAGATTTCCCCACAAAAACCCAACTTGATATTTACTTCGCTTTTGGTTGTGTACAAATGTTTGCTCACTGAACATACATTTTCTAAGTGAAACAAATTTCCTGTGGATATGATACTCGGTTCTTACCATTTTTATATTACTTGTGCGACTCGGTGCACTTGCCGAATAACATCACAAAGAGAGCGGAACAAGTATTCAAGGATAAAATGGATTCACAAAATGCTAGGTGAGTGAATTCCTTTTGGAATGAGTGAAGGAGATAATGAAGATATGTTGGTTAATGATCTCATTGGAATGAAACCAGGAGACAAAATTCAAAGGTTGTTGATAATTTGTTTCCACTTGATATAGACAGGAAAATCAAAGCTATTATTCTCAAGGTTAGTATGTTTGGAGACTGGTTAGTTTGGAAGCATTCAACCATGAGCATTTATATGGAGACTAGTTTGTTTGCAAGAATCTAATATGGAAGGCATGTTTCCAAATTCTCCCAACTCGCGACAACTTGGTAAGGAGAAAGGTGTTGTCTGATTCCCAATGTCCTCATTGTGGCACTGAAAATGAATTTGTTATGGCTGAAGAAGTTAAATGAGGAGGCAAGAACAATGATTTTCACACTGGTGTGGGGTGATATGGTTTGCTTGTAAACAACTGGTTTTCATGGCAAGAAATTGGAGTGCAGCCATATTTTGAGCAAGATGTTTAGTAATTTGAGAGAAAAGGAGACAGTTTAGGTCTCATCCATTCCAAATCATATGGAAGGGGTTGTGTGGAAAGCCCCAATAGAAGGTATGTACAAAATTAATTTCGGCATCTTGATTAGGAGAAGCTTGGGGACACGGACGAGATTGATTGTCAAATATTACAAAGGACAGGTGTCGGGAAATTAAGGGTGTAAATACCAGGAGATTTATACTAATGGGTCATGAACAACCATATAACTGAACCTAACACCACACCTTTATCCAAAACCTTAAGACTCAAATTTATGGGTCTTGTCTTCACTTATATGGTGCTTAACCTTCTCATTCCTATATGATGTAAGATTTCATCTCACACTTGTACTCCAACAATCTTCTCCTAAAGTGTGAATCTTTTCCACATGGTTGCCTCCCCCTTGAGTGGAAGCCATTATCATCCATGAGTATTCCATGGTAGCCATTAGAGCTCACATACTCTAGATACTTGCATTGCCGCTCCATCCACGAGACATGTCGCCTAGACCCTCCCCCAAAAAGGTGTTTGATACAAGGGATCCCTAAGTCAAGGATCCATCACTATCATCTTTCTCGTCTGAGTTGGTTACCAAGTCAAATCATCGGCTCTAATACCAATTGTTGGGAAATCAAGGGGGTAAATACCAATGTGATTTACACAAATGGGTCATAAGCAATCATATAAGTGAACCTAATACTACACCTTAACCCAAAACCTTAAGGCTCGGGTTTATGAGTCTTCCTTTCACTTATATAGTATTTTAACCTTTTCTTTTTTACACGATGTGAGACTTTACCTCACATTTGTATACCAACAGTATATCATTGCAACAACCTTTTTTGTTAATTCAGAGTTGGGTATCAGGGAAGTTGAGGTCACGACGTTCAGAATGGCCATTATCAATGCAAATGAGTTAGACCCCACTCGGGTATAGATTGAATATGACTGTCTAAACCTGTATCAGTGCTGGAATAATGTTGAGTCACGAGGAAGAGAGTTGTTCCATGGTTTGGTTGATGAGTGCAAGAGGTTGATTCATGGCTTACATCCAAATAAGCTTTTGTTCACCAAAAGAGATGGCAACAAGACTACCCATATTCTAGCTTCGTTGGCTTTTCTTTATTTCGATCATTGCTGGTTAGAGGAGGTCTTATCTCAATTGGACCAAATCATTTCCTCTTATGTAAGTTCTGTTGTACTCATCTGTGAATAAAATCAACATACTTGATCTTCAAAAAAGTAAATGAAAAGATCATATACCTAAACACTTCAAGAATGAAAATTTTATTTTTATAATTATCATAAATAAGATTTTTGATTTCTGGATAGAATTCCAAGTATTCTTGTAAACTTTGATTATTATAGCCAAGTACGAGACGAATAGATGAGAGACTAAAGTAAAATTAATTTATTTGAGGAGGTAAGAAAACATTTTATTATAAGCACTAATAATATATTTAACTCTTAATATAATTATCATCTCAATTCATCATATAAAATCTAAGATATATGATTCTGAAACATCAACTTGAAAATTCTAGTCAGATTTTATTCTTGATTAAAAAAATGTTATAAACTTGTTAAATATAAGGACTGCGATGTAACTTTCAAGGGGCAGTGATATTCCTTCCCTTCATTTTGGAGTAAAAATAGGAAAAAGATACAATAAGAAACAAAAATAAAGAAAAATAATAATTATAAATAAATAAATAAATATAAAATTGAAAAAAATATTATAATAACTATGATAAGTGAATGACTATAAATAAATAAAAATAAAATTGAAAAAATATTATAATTATAATTATTCTGATGTGACCTTGATAATTCTTTTCTTCTTTCTTCATAGGCGTACACCTCATTGCGCAGTGTAGGAACCTCTTCAACAATCAAAGACTTCTCTCAAGTCGCGCGCTCTACTTAACCTCATCCTATTATATCGTCCACAAATGCTTTTTAATTCCCATCACCAAGGGGATGTACACATATAATGTTTTTTAAAAAAGTAAACCTAAAGTAAAATTTTAAATTAGTATAAAATAATTATATCATATGTCATAGGTTTTGTAAGATAAATTATTAATAATAAAAATTAAATGTTTTCAATGCATACTTATAGTTGGCCATTTAACTCTATTTGACTAATTAAAAGATATTTATAGTTGAACCATTAAGTTAATTATTTTAAGAAAATAACAAAAAGGAACATTCAAATTGATTGATTTCTATCGGTTATCCACTTTTTTAATCAGTAATGTATTAATTGGTTTGTTCATTTACTCAACCAATATTGTTCAAATGATAATGAAGTTGATTCTCTTTTAAATTTTGTGGATGAATTTTATAGACAAAAAAAGAATCATTATTAAGAGAAGTGATTAATCTTCAATAAAATTAATAAATACTTTACTTTAATATCGTGATTACAAGAAAATAATAATCAAACATCAATTTACAAATTGTCTGATTAAACTAATTCAAAAAACTTATTGAAGTCAATCACGGTGTGTTGAATTCAAATGAGAGAAGGATATGAATGAAATTTAATGGAAGAGACAGAAAGATAAATCCCTATATTTTATTTGTTCAAGTAGAGTGGAGGGGAGAGTAAGAGAAAGGTATGAGTAATATCTCGTTAATTATATTTTCTTATAAATAGAAGTGAAAGAGATGAAGCATAAAATTAATCTTGGAATAATTTAGTCCGTTCATTTCAAAACAATATAAATCATTTTCAAATTTTCTAAATATCAAAGGGTAGAAAAAAAAGATCCTTCATCTCTCCCCCATTTCCTTGGAACCTAGAAGATTTTAAATCACAAATAATATGGTTTAGATGGAACCAAAATGCCTGTGTGCTATAAAATAAATGGCATAGCAATTTGAGTGTCGTCCAGTGAATATGCCAAAACAAACCAATTTTTTTAAATCTTGGAAGCGGGTGTTACCCCGAGCAACAAGTATCCACGAATGTGGTTTGAATTTTCCACGAAAAATTAAAGGTATATTTTTTTTCTTGGTCAATGTGGATGTTACTTCTGTTATCATATGTACATCAATACCCGTTTACTCCATTAACAATAACCTATTGACTTGTAAAAAAATTGAAAATATCGAGTGTACACTCTGTTTTTAAAGATGTAATAGGTGGGAGAAAAAAAAAACAAGAAAGTAAGAGATATAAGTTGTGACAAACAAAAAAATACAGTAATCTAAAAAATACTGAAAAAATAAAACAAAATAAAAAAATAGAAATGCAATACGTGTTAAAAAAACTTTTTATTCTCATATATCTAATTTCACTTTTATCTCTTATTTTATTTTATTTTTCTTATTTCTTTTTTTTATCACGTCACACTTATTACATTTATTAATTTGTCTCTTCTTTTATTTTTTGTACTTCTATCTTTCTTTGAAGTCACCATTTTAAAAATACGAAATATCCACTAACTCTACTTTCTTTTATTATCACAGTTTTTTTCTATCACAAAATTTTTAATTGAAAATCTCAAGGAATTGACCGAGTAGAACATACTAAAATCTCACATATGACAGATTACTGGTTTTAATTTTTGCTTGTTTCTCTCAGGTAAGATAAATATAAATACCTATGTAAGTATTTTTTGAATTCGAAGATTTTTTTCTACCTTAAACTGAAACACCATTCATCTCCTCCTAAATTTTACTCATTGAAAAAAAAACTTAAATTAAAAATTTGCTTAAAGAAATCCAAATTCAATTCAAGTTTTACTTCCATTAGTGACATATTAACCGTTTTTTTAATCTATCTCTCATTCTTCTATTCTTGTACTCCATTTTTGGAGTACATAATTTACCTTAAAAAATGATAATTCTTTAAATACACAAAATTTGAAGGGCAAACTTGGAAACCCTGTTGGATTTGGATTTGGAGACTGATAGAAACTACATCCCATGAGACATGGACCCAATACACTCACATTAAATACACCACTGTCTTCTCACCCCCACCATCACCCAAACTCTCTCTCACACACAACATATACAAACAAAACAAGCATGCCTTGTCCATCCTCCCATCTCAGAACCTCACACCCTCCACCCTCTTCTTCAGCCCTAAGCTCCATGAAGCTCAAGAGCCTCATCCACACCCTCATAGTCTCCCACATGTGCCGCATCATCCGTGCACTCTCCAAAGTCAAAGCCACAATCCTTGAGATTCTCAAAGGATCAAACAACCAATCCAATAACATTCACTTCCACCACAAAAAGAAGCAAAAGATGACTAAGAAAATCATCTTTGGCTCGTTCAGGCTCCACTACAACTGGTGCTCCTCAAAATCTTCTCATGTTATCCCTGTTCCCGCTCGTGTCTTTGAAGGGTTGCCAAAAGCTGGTGACATGATCCATCATCATGATGAACAATATTTGTATGAGGATTGCCATGATGATGATTCTCAGCTTGCGGGATACCTACAGTGGCTTGAAGAGAAGGTTCAAGATGATGATGATGATAAAAAGGCTTGTGGAAATGAGATGAACGAGATTGATATGTTGGCTGAAATGTTCATAGCGAATTGCCACGAGAAGTTCAAGTTGGAGAAGC
Source organism: Glycine soja (assembly GCF_004193775.1). Lineage (NCBI taxonomy): Eukaryota > Viridiplantae > Streptophyta > Magnoliopsida > Fabales > Fabaceae > Glycine > Glycine soja. The sequence continues at coordinate 21,513,104 of NC_041010.1, read as the reverse complement.
AAGAGTCTGATAGAAGGTTCCATGAAATGTTGGCTAGGGGCATGTGAATTGAATTTGGTGAATAATGTTAACCATGGTGTGTACCAGAGATCAATTCAATATAGATAGCGTGAATTGTTATAAATCCTCTCATGTCATGCCTGTGTCTTCGATTCTTACGTATGAGAAAAAAAAAACATGGTGTTAGATATTTTTGTAACAAACAGCTAGCAAAGTTGGGACAGTCACTTGTTAAATTAATTAGAGGGGGAAGGGAATTTTTACTTTTGTTGGTCTATTTGTCTATCTTTATTGTAACTTTTCCATAAGAAGGAAAATTAAGAGGTGGGTGTGAAGGAGGGTTGAATACGAGATATGGGGATTTGCGCAGTGCTTCTGTTCATAGTCATGTATATTTTAATTTGCCGTTGGCTTGTTAATTAGTAGCATGGAACTGCAGCTTCGATCAAATTCTCTCTCCCTTCACTTGAAATTATTACATATTCTAAGATTAGTTTAGTTTCCACCAATTTTCGTATCATACATAATCAAATTTTATTAAATTTTTTCTCATAAATTAAAAATATTAATTGCATGTCATAGAAAAATTAAATTATATATATATATATATATATATATATATATATATATATATATATATATATATATATCATAGATGTGTGCAATCGCGGATGCAGGAGTTGTGGGGGCAATTGTTCCTACAAATTTTTCTTTTCTTTTTTTATAAATATATTTAAGAATTTTTTTATCCCATAAAAAAATAAATCTGGCCCTTATAATGTTATATTTTTTTAAAATGAACAAATAAAATTATAAGATAAAAAGAGAATATATTGATATTAATTTTATCATCTTATTATTTTAATTTTTTTATCATTTCACATATCTAATACTAAATACGTTAATACAAAAATACACTTTGACACAATTCTAAATAGATAGAGAAAGAAAAAATTATAACCACTTATTATTATTCCTTGGATGAATTAGGTTTTGTCATTTTTTAAAAATAGTTCAATGTAATTCTTTACTTTTAAAATGTTTAATTAGGTCTTTTATTTTATAAAATAAATTTAATTTAATCTCGTTATTCTTTCATTTGTTCCAAAAGTTTTAATAAGTAGAAATTAAATTGATTTTAAATAAGATTAAATTAAATCCATTTTAAAAATAAAATATCTAATTAAATTATTTAAGAAAAACATATGAGGTAACATGCAAATAATAAGATTATTAAATTAAACTAAGAAAATAAATTAGAGGAATCAAATTAAACTATTTTATTATAGACTTTTTTTTTATCCCATTAAGTAAAATTTTTGGATAACTGGACATGGTGCCAAACTATGATAATTTTATTACTCCTTGATGATGAGTGTGGTTGGTTAACAAAAAACACGTGAACTGGGGGCTGAAGAATTCTGTGACATTGGGGATTATATAATTGGTGCTATGCTTCTGGACATAGTCATGGAAACTTCAATATATTTGCGGTTGGCTTGTTAATTAGGATGAACCGTAGCTTAAAGTTCTCTCTCCACCATTTAGGTCGTTGACAAAAACCACGTGATATACTTACCAGTAATTTGCATATTAAAAAATATATAAAATGAATTTTATATCCCCCATGGAAAATGAAATAAACTGCTATTAAATTCTACTTAAATATAGGATAAGAAGGAATTATACTTATACATGGGGAGAAATTTGGTTTACTTGTTATAATGTTAATAGCTTTGTGTATAAAATATAAATTTTATGAACATAACCATTGAATAATAGTTATATATTATATGAAATTTTATATAAAATTAAATAATAATTAGCAGATAATCAAAATAATTATGTTCATTTTGAAATATATCAGTGATATATTAATTCATTTTAGAATAATTTAATATTTTATAAATATAGTTTATAATATAAATAAAATTCAATTAAATATTAATTGAAACTTGAAATAAAACTATATTGAATCATACAAATAAAAATGGGTTAACTCAAATGAATGATACATTGATATAAAATTTTAATATATTTAGATGTGAAAAATAATTTATTTAACGGGAGAGAATTCATATTAACTTTTCTTAAATCAATTATAGTCATGTGCAAGTAAAATTAGTATCTAATTTAATAAATTAGGAGAGACACATGTGATTTGTCACGGATATAACGAAAATATAAATAAAAATAGATGGTAGCAATAAAAATAATAATAATATAAACTAATGACTTCCTATGTTTCCCGGTCCACATGATTAAATGCAGTTTGTAATTACGGTAATCGTGGTTTGATTTTAAAATAACGTAACAACAACACTTTGAAGTTTGAACCGCAGTGGAACATATGTCTACAGGCTATAAAATGACTAAAATAACATGTTAAACATTGCCTGATGTTGATCAAATTAAATTTTAGTTATTTATTTTCTAAAATGAAAAAAGACTAAAAAGATATTTTAAATAAATTAGTGAGGATAAAAATAAAAAAATAAAAATTAATAACTTATAAACTAGTTTATAATTAAAGTGATTTATAAAAATATTAATAAAGTAACAATTACTAAAAATAAATGTGTACAAAGATGGAAAGAGAGAAAGAAGTCAATGTGCTCATGTCATTATAGGTGATCATCAATGAAAAAAAAGAGTTGGCCTGACCTTGGTGTGTTGTTTTACATTGTAAAAATCCTGAGAAAGTAAAAAGGGAAATTCTCTTGGGATAAATGAGTTAATGAATGATATTATAATTAATTATAATTATGTTAATTTTAAAATAATCCTAATCAAGGATAATGATAATAATTAATGAAAATTTTATGATAAATAAGGTTATACTCTTTCTTTTTGGCAAAGATCACATATATACTCTAGTATGGGGGGTAATTAAAGCGTTCACTGTTTTAAATATTTAATATAATTATAAATTTATGACTCAAATTTAAGATTTTATTTATTAAAGAAGAAGAATCTCGCACTAGTTTATTCATAAACATTAAGTTTTCTATTTTGTAATTAGTAATATACACCTATCTATGTATAGCTAGGGCAATAATATTTCAAAAGTCTATAATTATTACAACAATAAGTATATTATTTTTACTGTAAATATAATTCAAATTATCCACTGAGATGATAGAAGTTTCACAAAACAAGTAAAAACATACACAGTCCTATGAATACAAGATACATAAACAGATACAATAACGATAAAATAATTATGTGCAAACAAAAATCTCATGCCTTAGTTTGCCTATCACAATAACTGCAATTAATGCATGCAATGACAGGGAGTGGAGCTGTCACCAGAGAACCACACTATCGTAACCATGAGTTATAGCTAGCAAGAGTTGGTGGCTTATACGGCCATAGTTTTTTTTTTTCCTGAAAACAAAACATCCTTACAGTCCAAAGTTATGATATTAATTCTTGAGAAAGTAGAGTACTACTTAAGGGGTGACTTCTCTCCCCATAAATATTACTTTATTCACTTAGTCAGGAATCAAACCTCTATCATATGCTTAAAGAATCTAAATTACTAGTCACTTGTGCTAAACCTTGTTGGTGCATGGCCATAAGTTATTAATCGTGCAGATGTTACATTTAAAGCCGTATAAAAAGTTCATACGGCGCCATGTCTTCTGGGGACCTAAGTATCGTCCTAAATTAGTGGACAACAACATATCTTATCCCTTATTAAAGCAATTTTTGGAGCTACTCATTTTCTTCTATTGTTTGTATCCGTGTGTTGTGGCCAAAGTATATGAATGAGAAAGGATAATGACCGTACCCATTCATGTGTTAAGGCATTCATTTACTAGGTTGCCCCTAGTTTCATGTCTGGTGGTGCCTTTTGTGTGTATGGAGTGGCCCTTGTTGTCATGGGGAGTACAAAATTGTAAGCCACGTGAAGGTGCCAATTTTCTGATTTCAACATCTCAAGTACATGCCAATCTATAGAGTGTAACACCATGCTTTTGCACAACTCATATTAGCTCATTATGTAAATATAATAACAGTTTTGGTAAGATAATGAGGTTCTCCATTATCCATATTTTATTTGGTAAAAGACTAATCCCGATAAGAACTTGCTTGGCTTTTACACAAGCTAGTAATGATGTGTTTTTTCTTTTGCACATTCTTCATTATTGGCTATTAATAGTATTGAAGGAAAAATTAATTTCTATATTCGTTTTTTATCAGACAGAAAAAAAAAACAAGATAAAAGCTAGTACTTAAATGAACTATTTAATTTTCACATGACAAGTAATTAAGTGTTATTATTTTTTCATATAAATTGAAAAACTTTAATACATATTACATAAGTATTAATTGAGATCATAAATATGCAGTAGTCTGAAAATCACTTAATTTATTAAAAATTATAAAATCACAAATGAAATTCATTAAATAAAAAGTGAAACCTAAATAATTTTGTGATTTCTAAATTTCAATTAGTATTAAAAAGTATATTCAAAAGGTGTATGAGAGTGTGTTAACTTTCATCTTTTCTTAATGTGTTTGTTAATATTAACCATTTTTGTTACTGTAAAATACTATGTACTAAAATTTAATAACAAATGGCCTCAGTCTATATACTCTATAGTACCCAACCCACCTGCTCCAGTCCTCCTCTGTTTCAGTGCTAATCTTTGAATTTATTCAAAATCATTTGATGGAATTTCAACAAGAAAATCATAATATAATGGAAAGGAGAAATTATTAATAAGAAGGTACCAATTGTGCGTCTCTCTAGTATAGGAGAAGATACACTAGAAGCAAAGACTATTCTTGGGTTCATCACCAAGAATCTTAACACTGACTCAGATAAAAATAATAATAAAAAAATAAAATTCTGGTCCCCCATATATATAGCTAGGTAAATTACATGAACCAAGATGCACGCACTATGCCCCACTACCAGACAGCTAGACAAAGATTAGGAACTCGCAAGATAGTTACAGCAATAGATCATGCTCTAGTACTCCTCTCTCTGATGTTATATGTCTCATTACTCTTGTGAATAAGGACATTGAGCTTATTGTTCTCATTTTAACAGGGTTATGAGACTGTCTCCTACGGAAAATGATTGATGGAGAAAGATTTCCTGTTCTCATTATAAAATAATATTTATTTGTCAAATAATATTTTCTTATTATGTGTCTCATAATATTTTTCATTTTTGAAAGCTAAGAAAAGTTTGCATTAGTTTTTCAGTAACATATCTATTTATTAGTATCTCACTTAAATCCTATTTATATATAAATTAAAACAATTATCTTATATGAAGACGTTTATAAGTATTATTTTTTGATGAATATGTTTGGGAGTTTTTCTTATAGCTAGACGAGGGGTTTTTAAGAATTGGTATCATTCTCATTGAGAGACGCGACTTACTTAAATGTCATATATTCAGAATTTAATAAGTTTTTAATTTTTTAAATATACTTCTTAATTTATTTTAATTTTTATTTTAATTAATTAATTGAATAACTAGCTCAAAAAATTTCTCAACTATCTCAAATCACTCTCTTTTTTAAATTTATATTTAATTTTCTTAAATGCTTATTATACCTTTCAATCTATCATTTTTCGTCTTTATTTTTATACAAATATAATATTTTTAAAATAAATTACCAAATAATTAAAAATAACCTTGTGCCACAATATAAATTATTTATCGTAAATCTAAAATATAATTTATATGTTTTAAATATTTATTTATTATAAATTTTAATTTGAATACAATTTACATATTAAATTTTTTATTATAAATTTAGTTATATAAAAATAGCCATTTATGCTGTACTTTGCTATTGCAAAAAAAAAAAGTATTTAAACTAATTTACAATTATATTTAACTATTTTAATGAGGATATTTTTGTTGAGGAGAATGATTTTATCATACTAGCTAGTGTAATTAATATATATTTTTTAAAAATAATGCATTATTTTAAATTAAATTGACAAATAATGCGAGAAAGAGAGAAGAAAATAATTTAAACCCAAAATTATGATCTGAAGTAATACTAATTTAATAAGTTTGTCAGTTGTCAACGATTTCTGCAAATGTGGTAGAATTCAAATGGTTTTCCTTTCCACTTGATTGTGTTGTCGATAATTAGATATAAATCACACTTGACTAGAATACCATGTAAGAAAAAGACAACAGCATATAGAGTCATTGATGTCATATGCTGATGCACTTAATAAAATTAAAGTTATACACTTCATCCGAATTCGTATATCAGTTAGTCTATGATTACTATCCAATATCAGCACACATTGTATGGATACTTTCTTTGGACACCTTTTTTATATAGATAACCAATACCAGCTGCACTTTTTGTAGGAAAATGATTTTTTTTTCTTCTCATCTTGTGCACTCCTGAAAATCAGAAACATCATTTTGATTTCTAGTCATTTGTACAAAACCTAAATAATTTTATGAATGTAGTTTAGGAGTCTAGGATTAATATTCATTGATTAATTTTAGGATCATGTCTACGGGATCTTGAAGAACCCTCCAAGGGGCTGGTAAATGATTAAAAATGATAAACAATTTCGAAGATAGACGCATAATAATGCAAATATTTGTCCTAGATAGTGTTAGGCCATGTGAATTGTTATGCCTGCGCTGTCTTGGTGCGTGGCCAAGTTTAATTAATAAATAATTTTCATAATGAAATTGAAATATGCAGGAATGAGCATCAGATGCGTTCACAATGAACAAATGATGATAAGGAATCAAAATTGTGTTTAATCTTGAACTTCATTCCCGCATTTGTAGCTAGCACATGCATAATGTCCCCATCTCAGTTCACATTCATTTTTTTAGGATCAGTTCACATTCAAGGCAAATTTTTCACTTTTCAAGGCAAAAATGTATAAGAAAAAGGGATGTCAATTGTTAGATTAGCATTCTGTCGGATCCAATAGATATACATACACTTAATTGTTTTGACTTCCCAAAATCAATTTTTTGCACTTTCCAATGAAGAATACATATTTTAATATAAAGGAAGGATCAACTTAAACCAAAAATAACAACTCCTTTTTGCGAAACTGGGTATTTGCCATGTTATCCATGCTGAGTTGTGCGGACTTAGGGAGGGCTTAAAGCTGTTTGGCGAGAAGGGTTTTACACAAGTTGAGGTTGAAAGTGAGTCGATGATGGCCATCAAGCTGATAACTCAAGGATGTGCTCAAACTCACTCGTGTTTCAATGTGATTCACGAGATTAAGATGATCGCTGGAAGATTCCAAGATATTCGTTTTTCACATATTCTTAGAGAGGCGAACCAATCTGTGGACTCCCTTGCGGGTCATGGTTTAATTTGTCTATGACTGTAGGAGATAGATTTTTTTGATGTTATTCCTGTTTTTTTATCTTCATTTGTAACCGCAGATGCGGCTGGTGGTTGTTAGTTCTTGGGGTACAGCCCCTTTTGCTCAGAAAAGAAAAAAATAGAAGAGGAACAATTCCTTTAGAGTTATTATTTATCCTCACAATTTATTTTCTTGAAATCTAATAGAATAGTTTAATTAAGGATTCAGATTAACTTAAGACATATTTTAATTATGTTTAAGAGTTCAAATTTAATTCTATCCAAATCATATCTATTCATCTTTACAGTAAATATATTCATAATTGTTTTCATGTTGGATAGATTTCATTTCTATTTTCCTGAATCATTTTCCACCTATTCCTCTATCCAGTGATATGGCCTGTATTGTGTGCTACATATAAATCCAAAGTTAAGACCAGTCAATGAGTCAAACGATATTTCTTGGATCACAAGACACAGAAAATCTCAGCGGGTAGTTAGGACTTGTTACAGTATGAAATTACGAAGGTAATATTTTAGTACAAAATAAAAGGAACAACCGAACAAGGTCTACAAGACTACAACTAAGATATCCGTATTGCATTTTTTCTTAGAGAATCAGTGACATCACCTAGCACATTACTTGCTGCAACATTCTTCTATATTTACAGACCTAAAAAGTAACCTTTGATTTTAATTATTTAAATTTGCTTCAATTTTAACTAAATTCATATCTATTCTTTTAAATTATAAATTTTAGTCAACATAATAGCATTGAATGTCATTGTCAATATGTTGTAATTCCGATTTTTTGGTATGTATATCACAACTATCATTTACTAGATGCGTTATTCATGCATGTTGAATATAACACAACTTTATATTCAAAACACAAACAACTCAGGACTACTGATTAAAGTGAAATATCCTCACGCTAGGTAATCTACACCATGTTGTTGTCATTCAGATTAGCACGAATCATTAAAAAAAAGCTCCAAACATGTCATCTTGTAAAAGTAAACATGCCATTTTGGGCTTTGAAATCAGAGTACCAAAGGAGTAGTTTTATTTTTTTTCTTCACATGGTTTACCTAGCCCATAGTTTAAAAAAACATGAAATAAAACCCATGATTATGAATTTTATATATGTCATGCATTAAATTACGTATACGTTGGAATGTAATGTGTAAGTGTCAAACTCAGAGACACAGAACATAAACCAAGAAAACAAATTAAAGAAAAATCGGTATTGTAAACTAAAATCGCTCTAATCCATGACTAGAATAAATGGGCTATACACGGATGCACCCTTTGTTTACTCATCCTAATCCTTTGTAAACTACATTCGTTCTAATCCTTTGTAAACTATGTTCTAGAGTACTGATTCTAATTCTAGGGTGCACAAGTGTTGTGGGTCTTTGTGTAACAAGGACCATTAGATTTGGGCTCCAGATTTGAAAACAAACTCCATAACACGCCTGATTATAAGTTTTTCCATATTAAAAATTAAACCCACATACAGCTCTGATCTAAGCTCTCTTTTTTCCTAGAATTTTAATATATTAAAAAAGTTCCACTTATGACAAGACTCAGAAGTTAGAATCTTTTATTTACCCTCTTTTTCTTCAAAAAAACATTTTGCAGTTCATAAATAGTTCATAAAAAATCTATTTTAAATAGTTTTATATATGTATTTATACATTTTGTTTTCTATTTTAATTTTTATTATTTGACTATAGTAGTTTTATCTTTTCTTTACTACGTAACAAAAAAAAATCTTTACTTACACTTTAACATCATTATTTTAGACAAATATGAGATAGTGATAAAAAACTCAATTGAATTTTCGTTATTTTTTTCATAAAACTCACTTTAATAAATCTTTTAAGACCACATATAAAAAATATATTTTGTATTTTGTAAAATAAAGCTTGTTAGAAAAATACAAATCTTATTTATTAGAATTTTAATTATTATTTAAATGAATTTTAAAGTTAAGATAGTGATAAAAAATAGTTTTCAACTAGAGAATATTTGACAAGTTAATCGTACAAAAAAAGTTGCTGTCAAAATTGAGTTAAAATTAAATAATAACCGATGATAAAAAATATTTGAAAATATTTATTATTACTGTTCATATTTATAAGACTAAGACCTGAATATTTTTTATATAAGATTCAATTCATATTATTTAATACATTTTAGATTGAAATATTCGTAACTTTTTTTAAACAAGATTGTATTCGCCAACAGGTGAGAGAGAATAACGTTAATTGCAATGATAGTTTTGAAATAAAAGAGATTAAAATATATTTTTTTTCCTATGAAATTATTAAAGTTCAAATTTAGTTTCTATAAATTTTTTTGTCTATTTTATGTTTGTGTAAAATTTTAATGTTATTTTTTAACTCATAGTTAGGTTCGATTATAATCGAATTTATGTATAAAATGATTGTATCTTAAGAAGTGGACACATATCATTTCGTCCTTCCAAATTATAATTTTATAAGAACAAAAAATAAATAATAAATTTACAAGAACTAAATCTAAACCTTAGTAATTTTATAGGAATGAAAAATTTATTTTAATAAAAAATATATATAGGACATATTTAATGTTATAAATTAAATTAATTATTTTTTTAATCATGATAAATTAGATAATTGAGTCTTATAAATAAGAATATAAGTAATATAAACTAAAGATTATTTAATAATTAAAGATATTTAAATAATTCTGAAATAGTATTCTTAAAATATAACTAAACTAGTAAAAAGTAAAGCTCAATAATAATACCCATTTGGTGAGGGTCCAAGTCCAAGGAGAGCAATATTGCAGTAGTGAGAAGAGCTCAAGAGCACGTGGGTTTTTCTTTCTTAATTTATAAAAACCCAAATCAGGTGTGTTAGAACACGTGTACTTACCTTCGTCTCAGTCACACAAATTTAGCGGATCCACATCTAACGGACCTTGTTACTTGTGCATGGTGTAAGACCCCCACAACTTGTGCACCGTAGAAGTCCTATGTTCTACACTTAACTTCATTTTTTATCTTATAAGATTAATTGTACTTTCCCTTAATATATTAGGACAACTAGCAAATATGAAAAAAATAATTAAGCTAAAATGAAGTAGTTCCATGAAATCTCACCATATATTTATTTGAATTTCACGGGAAGTTGCATTGATAAGTAAGGATATGATGAGATTTGACAATTTTTAAGTACAGAAAAAATGACAATTTGTAAACTAATTCTTAATTTAATTTTTTGAAATATAAAAAATAATTAAACTAAAATGTAGTTTCATGAAATAGTTCCGCAAATATCACCATATGTTTATTTGAATTTTACGGGAAGTTGCATTCATAAATAACGATGTGGTGAGATTTTAATTATAATTTTAAGTATAGAAAAGATGACAGAAGAGAAAATTTTAATAAATAAAAAATAGAGAATTAAATTTGAAGAAAAATTATTTTTTAAATGTTGAAGAAAAATGATTGAAAACCAATGTTCTAGTCATTATAAAAGGACTAGGAGTACAATTGAATAAAAAATAAAAATCTAAACTTGAAGCACATACCATAATATAGTACCACATTTTCACACTAACAATATTGTACCACATGAATTTTAAGGTTAGGAATCATATAAATGTTGAAAGCAAGAGGTTCCATTAGGAGAGACACCGAAAATTGCACTGATAAATCAAGGTGTATTTAAATTGAAAATCAGAGTGAAAACTATAACACCTATAAATTACACATCAAAATTTTGCGTTTCCTAAAAAAAATGAAAATGGTATAACTGGATACACACTACTTTACAAGTCCTACTTTCAAACATTCTCTGACCTCATTTAATGGGCCGAAATCCAGATTACTGAACAACAATTAACAGTAGGTGTCATGTGTTGATTTAGGCTGAATTTGTTTAGGCCGAAAAACAGTGTTTTTAAATAAATCAAGTGATTTATTTTTGGGAAATGCTAAGCGCACCATTCATTTTGCTGGTACACCCAGCACAACAAATGCAATTCCCATATTGCCCTTCTGTAATTGATTTACGAATTCACAATCCGTAAGCTAATTATGAATTGACAATCCATATTTTTTAAATTATTTTTTAAAAAAATATGTTTTACGAATTAATTTAAAATGAATGGTCAGCACAACACTATTGTAACCAACTGAGCTAATAAATCAATTATGTTATAAAATAATTAATGTCGATATGTATAAGACTAAAACTTCTAATGTACATTTAATGCACATGTAAATTTACATAATAAATTTTGTGATAATTAATGTTAATCTAATAATTAATTTGTTTACATATATAAATTGTAAATATAAATGATAGTTTTAATAAAAATTTATATATGTAAAAAAAATACATTATTAACATAAATATATTAATGTATTTTTTTACTTTATTACAATTAATTTTGATCTAAGAATATATTTTTTTATATATAAATTTTAAATAAAAATCATAGGTTTCATTTACAATTCATATATGTAAACAAATTAATTATTAAATTAAAATTAATTTTCACAAAATTTATTATGTATATTTACATGTGTATTAAATATACATTAAAATTTTAATGTTATATATATTGACATTAATTATTTTATAATATTATTAACTTATTAGCTTAGTTGGTTAAAGCACTATACTAATAACTTGAAAGTTACAATTCAATTTCTAATTAGATCATTAATTTTAAATTAATTTATAAAATATATTTTTGAAAAAAAAAATTAAAAAATCATACGGACAGTGATCTTCTTATAAGCAAAAATTATTTTGTGTTTGATTATAATTATAAAAAAAATTAATTAAAAGTGATTATTAAGCCGTCTGGGTGTAACAACTATAAAAGTGTTTTTAATTAAAAAAAAAAAAAAAAAAACCGTGCCTAACATTAACACATTCACAGTCAAATGTACAACATCACCATTCACATGTAGAATCGAAGCCAACTGTGTAGTTGAGTGCTATTTGCACTTACTTCTAACCAAAAAAAGTGAAGGGGGTTGAATTTCCCTTGCTGTAATATTGCAATCATGTAGAATAAAAGCTAAATAAGAGCTTTGAGAGGCTTGATCCTTCTTCCATTTGCAAAACAAAACCTCACAGTCGGTCTGAAGCATAAGCTTTTTCTTCTGCAATATCAATATAATATATCGCTGGAATATATCTTGAACCAGCACCCACATATTAAATACTAACTGAAGTTGAAATTTCTCCAAGTATTAGCAACTTATACTAACTGAAGTTGAAATACAACATCACATGATTTACATATGCCAGCATACAAGTCACTCTGAGTGCATAATCAAGAAGAAAAATTCAGCCAGTATACTGCACTAATTTTACCATCTAAGTCTTGTCTTTAAGCTAGCCACTCCTTTCCCATTTCCCTTGTGCCCACAACATTTTTAACAGAATGTCTTTCCTTAACAGAACATATATAACCTAGATGACAAACATATTCATATATAGCAAGACTCCAGAAACACAAGATTCCACAAATCAGTTAAAAATTGAACTGATAAATTAATGGTACAATACAATTGCAACAAGACATTTCACAATCATTGATAAGAAAAAAGCACAAACAAACACAAAAAATACCAATTTTCCAACTATAAACCCTAAATCCTCTGGGGACAACATTGAGCCTTCCTAATTCAAACACAAATTCGTAGCAGAGCTAGTCCCCGTCAGTGTTTGAAGCTTCGCTGATTCGCCTCCAGTCGAGGGCGAGGACGAGAATGGCCACACTCTGTAAACTAAGCTTCCTCTCTTAAAAGGAGGGATAATCTTGTCCAAATATAAGTATCCAACAGGACAAGAATAAAGATTAAGGTTATTTATTACTTGAGCATGTATGATTTAGGTATAATTTGGTTTTTGTAAAATCCTACTCATCGTCATTCCAAATAAAAAGGTAACCAACTAGTACCTCCTTTACGTATCTAGTTAAATACGACCAAAATTTTTAAAATTGAGTTTTTGAAAAATTAAAATTTTAATACTTTTAAAAGATGGTTTCAAAATTTAATTTCAGAAATATATATAATATATTCTGAAAAAAGATATTTTGGAAATATAGTTATTATATTTGAAAATTAATGTTTAGAAAAAAAGTATTAAAAAATGCACAAGAGAGTTTATAAGTAAAGAGTTTTTTTTTTTATTCATTAGAAAGTATAAGTAAAAGGGTTTCTAAAAGTAAAAGCCCAGTGAAAATTTATACTCTACTTTAATTACGATTAATTCAGTTTAATTGAAAAAAATTAACTAACCCGTAAGAATAGGCCATTAATAATAATAACAACAATAACAATAATAATATAATTTAGTTACAATAATTTCTTTTATACTGGACTATATTCTTGTATTAAAAAATCATCACTAAAATTATTTTTTGACCAAACATAAATAAGATTTAAGGGGACAACATATTTGTGATGAGTTTCTCATAAGTTATAAATATGTTTATACTTTAAGATAATAATATGATAATATCAAAATATAATAACAAATTAATATATTTTAAATTAATAATTATAATAAAATTATACACATTAATTATTATCAAAATGTCGTTGGCTTGAGTGGAATTAAATTCGATCCCCTTAAAAAATATATGATTAAAATGAACGCCCTATTGTTAGATTATTCTGTTAAGATCGATAATTTTACACCTATTATAATGACTAAAAAAAGTACACATTAATTATTTTATTACCGATGTTGTAACATATAAGTTAAACTTTAAAGAAAATAGAAAAAGTGAATTTGTGTCCGGAGTTACTGTTAGCCCCTACAACTATTGTTATCAACCCCTACAAATTTAAAAAATTCATTGAAAAGATTTTTTTTACCCCTTAGTTCAAATTCCACCACCCATTCATCTTTCCCTCCTTTGTTTTCAGATGCAACAAATTCATGATTCATTGTGTTGCGGACACACGAAATCATGATTTTGTTTTAATACAAGAATGCATACGAAAACACATTTCCATTATATATTTTATATACGAAAACACATTTTCATTATTGATTTTATACACGAAAATACATTTTTGTTGTTAATTGTGTGCGTGAAAATGTGTTTCCTTTTTACATTTTGTACAAACTTCTTATACAACAACCAAAATACATTTCCATTGTATTACACACAAAATTCACAACAGAAATATATTATATTTCCGTTGTAGTATTAGAGGTGCGTACAAAATATAAACACACAAACATGTTTCTGCATACAAAATCAACAATGGAAATGTGCTTCCATACGAAGGGCACTTTTGGAATATAAAAATAAAAATTTAGACCATTAGCAATGATGTTAGGGGCAATAGCAACACGCTTCTGTGTCTATCTATTGGGCCGCAGTCCACAATGGGTGTAAGTAGAATAGTAATTTTTTAGTATGTAACCTAATTAGCCCAAACCACAATCAATCTAAAAATATAATAGATTTAATTTGCATATTTTATCACCAACTTTTTATTATTTTACAAATTTTATTATTTAAATTTTATTTTTGTGAATTTTTATCATTCAAATTTTTAATTTTGTGCATTTTACTAAAGGTAAGATGTCACTAAAAAGTTACAATTTTATGTGAAGTGAAGTGATTTTATTACCAACATGATGTTAAAATGTGTAAAAATTAAAAATTTGGGTAATAAAATTTGTGAAAAGAAAAATAAGGTGGTAAAATGGATAGAAACTGATAATTTAAGTGTTAAAATTTGTCAAACAAAATTTGAGTGATAAAATTGGTAAAATAATAATAATTAAATGAAAAAAATTAAGTCAATATAATAAATGCAAATGAAGCTAAGGTTTATCCGATCAAAACTTCTGATAGTTTATATATAGTTTTCAATATCCCTCCTGGGTAGGGAATTTTAAAACAAAAGAAAAACAAAAGTAGAAAAAGCAAAAATTCAAAACATTAACTTAGTATGATTTAAAAGCTTTGAATAATTTTTTTTCTCTAAGCTTTGAATGATTTAAAAGCTTGCTTCATTCAAATATTCTTTTTATTGTCAATAAAAGAATATCAATAAAAGAATATTTGAACCAAGCTTACTTAAAAGAATCCCGCACCTCCTATCCCCGATGGTTGATTCGGTGTCCTTCAAATTAGTTATGTTCATTCCATTCATTTCAGACTACCGTGTTCATCCCATCAAACACTGAAGATTCCTCTCCCACTTTTTAATGACATAACATTGTACTTAATTAAGCTTAATAGCCACATTACAAAAAAGAAAACAGAAAAAAAAGGCAAAAATAGACAAGTTTTGCCTCCCTCATTTCACCAAGCATACTTTTCAAACGATGAATACTGGAGGAAGAAAGAAGACCATCCAAGCTTTTGGATCCTACCATCCCAGCTAATTTATGAAACCGTCCAAATAATGCTTCATATAAACTACAAAATGTTTCAATCTTTTTGGTTGTAAAGCCAACTTTCGTACCTAAAAGGTACATGGCTAGATGTTCAAACAACACACTAGCCAACAATCAAACGTGCATTCCTTACTTTTCCATCTGTTCTCACTGCTAATTTTGACTTTGGGGTTTCTCAGTACCGTGAATCCTCACTAGTGAAGCGTCTAAGCCAAGAACTGAAATAAATTATGTTCCTAAAAGAACAATAGTTCATGTGAAATATTACCCCAGTAACACTAAATAGGAAGCTAGCATTTTTCTTTTTCAGTGGAGGCCGGTGAAAATAGTAAATTCTAAAAACAATTTATTACTGAGTGCTTTGATCAACTGCCATGAGATTGTTCACGCTTAACCAGTGTTTTAAGTTTAAATCTGGATATACAATTATGTTGACTACTTAGATGGGCAACTTTGTTACCACTGTAATAATTATACTCAATTCCAGATTGGCTCTTATAGAGGAAATCTGTGATCTCTTTCAAAAGAAAAAAAAAATACTAAATACAATTAGGTTACATTTTTTTGTGAGTGAAAGAATGAAGAGATAATTAAAGAAAAAGAGGGGGGGGGGGGGGGGGGGGGGGAATAAAAAATCAACATAAATCAACAAAATTGAAGTAAAAAATGCCCTTTGCAAAGCAAAATGCTTCTCACTACACTTATTTAATTATAGTGCTTATGTACATTTCCTGCATCCTGATCCCCTAAAGCTTTCAACATCGCTACAACTAAACCTTACAAGAAGGAAGAATGCCATTAAAAGAGCCAAAAATCTAGAAAAATAGTATATAACATAAGAAAAAGGCCAAATAAAAGGAACAACATCAAATCACATAAACCAACAAAGAATTCTTCCTTGACAAGATCTCCAGAAGAAATTTCAAATCCTACTTGTTCTGTGTGGGATTTGGAACACTTGCTGGTGCTTTCCTCAAGCTTGGCTCCACAGCTTTCTTGGTCTGTTTCTTGTTTCCACTTAGTTTACTTACACTTGTGGAAACAGATTCAAAAGATGAGGATAGCAACTTCCTTGACAGAGTTGTCTCTCTTGAAAATCCTTGTTCATGGTGGAGACAGAAAGTGGAGACCAAAAGAAAATGAACAAGAACCAAGGCCAACACAGCAGCCAAAAGTCTGAAGCTGACGATCTTCTTCATGAGAAATAGAGAATGGTTTCAGCAAGAAGCAGTGTAAGATGTAAGAGTACTAATAGTTCTCAAGAGTTGGATCAAGGTTATATATGAAAAGCAATGAGCATGCTTTATGCACGTGGTTCACCATTACTTGCATTATATTATATATCATATTGTAGGGGGAAAAGACATAAACATAATAGCTGCTTAGACAACAAGCATGTTGATATAGACGACTCGGGAGGCTCATGGGTTCAGCTTTGAATGGTGTTAGTTATCAATTAATGATGTGGTTATCATAATTTTCATCATACTATTATTAAGTGAATGGTAGCTTGTAAGAAGAATTTGACAGGTGGGGTTGGAGGGGAAGCAAAAACAAATGCAAACTACCATGTGGAGCTTAATCGACTAATGTTGTTCATGTACAATCTTCAAACAGTCATTAAATTATGCATATTCATGTGATATGATATGTGAATCTGAGCCAATTACCTTCTAAATCCATGTTCGCAGATTTGTCATTCAAAACTGTGGTTTAACCTCTTTAATTAATTTAATTGAGGAATACTGTCCACACTCTTTCTAATATTACTGTTAGTTAAATTTTATTAAAAATCACAAATTTTAGTAGGATTCATTTCTAAATTAAGAAAGTATTAAATGAAAAGTGAGACATACTAAAATTTATAATTTCTAATAAATTTTAGACCGGAGAACACGTTAAAAAAAAAGAGTAACAGAGTTGCTAGCATTTTCCAATATAATTATTTTTTTTATCTTTTCAACCTGAACCAGATACTTAGCAAAGTAGAATTTCTTTCACATAGCAATACCTTTAATTTCTTGAGTATTCTGTATGACTAATCATTTTTGTTTTGTCATCTTTCACCATTTTTAAAATGCCATCATGTTTTCAGTACAACCATGTGAAAACCTTACACCTTAATTAGCTATATTATTACCAAGAAGATCTTGCTCAATAAACTATAGGGCCTTGTTTCAATTTTTAACCCAACTATACTTAGCTAGCTTGTCAGAGGCGTTTGAAAATACTGTTAATCCATTAATATTTAAACTTGGCAAGTTTTGCTTTCTTCCCTGTTTCTTTGTACTCAAGGTTCTTCTTGTTTTCCTGAGATTAGAATATTGGATTTGTATAAACTAAGAAATTCAGCAATATGGAAGATTTTTATTTTGTCCTAAAGCCCCATTAGCTCCAGAATATATATATATTATAACTGGGATCAAAAGGAAATACTGCCAGAGTTGCTGAATTCCCTTCCTAAAAAAAATGATTTTCTTTTTGAATATATATATATCCCAAACCAAAATTTGAAGTAGAAGATTCCTGCTACTAAGTCCTAGTGTGAAAGATAAGAGGTGCTTAGTTTGATTAGACAAAAACCTACAATGCTACAATAAATTTTAAAACTAGTAGCCACATATATGATTGATATTTGACTGGTCCATGTGCTTGCCGGATCTTGGACCAATCTTGCTCATATAAGATTTAAGGTTCCTTCATTCCCTGGAATTTCATCCATTTCTAAAAACAACTTTTAATTGCAATTTGATTGTGAAGCTTTCTTGTATTACCTTGCACAAAAATGCGTGCTCTGTTGAATTATCTTTAATCTTTATTCTTTACGCGGAAGCTAAAAATTCCCAGGTCTATAATCTAGGATAATTCACCAAAAGTCTTAGGATCTACAACATGTTTGATTATTAAGAATTAGATGAAATACCTGAATCCTTAGTTAGTTCTTGATCTAAATGTTCTTCAACATTTGTTATAAGATCTTTGTAATTATCCATCACGATCACGAACAATGACATTATGGTTCTTCCCTAATCGGAACCTCTATACTCCTCAATGAGACCTTAACTCTTCAGATGGTGAGAAAAGAAACTGTGTGTGACAACTTGGTATATTGGAGACTATAACCTTCTTATAATGTGTTAACCTAATAAGGTTTCCATTATCCTCTAATAGGCCAACACTGACATCTTCTTACTTAAGTCCATATCATGTTATTTAATTATCTAATGGGCTCACTTAATTTGACCACATAAAATAAAACCCACTAATGATAAATAGTTAACATAATTGTCTTATAATATTAGTCCACAATAATTATTGTAATGGGCTCACTTAATTTTCTAAGTCTTTTTCTGTCTATCTCTTCACACAAGCTCAAAACCCCTTGTTCATTACTAAACAAGCTGATAATTAATCAAAATCACAAGCAAGGTATCCTAACATGTACAAGAAAACAAATTCAAATGAAATGCAATAAAAAGGAGAGAAGGGAAAGAAAAGTTGGGTTGCCTCCCAGTAAGCGCTCTTTTAATGTCATTAGCTTGATGCATCTTCCTGTTATCCAGGATCCAACAAAGTTCCTACTTCAAGGACCTTTTTTCTCAAGTCTCCTTTCCTCCATCACATGTACTTTCAAACAAACATTTTGGCTAGGTGGATCTTTGTCCTCATGGAACAAATCAAAGCTGATCTTCTGATCTTTTATGCCCATCTGCAGCATTTTCTTTCCCATGTCTACCACACAGCTCGCAATAGACATGAATGGGCGGCCAAGAATGAGAGGAATGTTAGTATCCTCTTCTATATCTATGACAACGAAATCAGCTGGAAATATAAGGTGCTTAACCTTCACCTAAACATCTTCAATGACTCCATATGGCCTTGTGATGGAGCGGTCAGCTAACTGGAGGGTCATTAGTGTGGGCATTATTTCTAGCTCTCCAAGTTGTCGGCACATGGAGAGAGACATTAAATTGATACTAGCTCCCAAATCTATGAGAGCTTTGCCTACAACAACCTCACTAATAGAACACGGTATCGTGACAGCTCCAGGATCTTTGTGCTTGGGTGGAAGGATGCGTTGAATGACAGCACTACAATTACCTTCCATAAAAATTTTGTCACTATGGATGTACCAGTTCTTCTTGGTTAACATATCCTTCAAAAATTTGGCATAGAGGGACATTTGCTGAAGTGCTTCTCCAAAAGGCAAAGTAATTTCCAGTTTCTTGAAGATATCAAGAAATCTGGCCAAATGACGCTCTTTATCTTTTCGGGGGGGGGGGGGGGGGGGGGGGTACCAATGGATAAGGTACCTCCTTGCATTCAATAGGAGTAGCCTCTTTCTTCTTTTCTCTGTTGGCCTCACTCTTGCCCTTCTTTTCAAGCTCAACAACCTTCTCTTTTTGTTTTTCATTTTTCAACTTTTTTTCTTCTTTTTTTTCTTCTTCTTCTTTTTATTTCTTTTTCTTTTTCTTTTTCTTCCTTCTTCTTTATTCTCTCTTGACAGTTTCTTATTGGTGTCTCTTCTTCTTCATCACCTTCTGCTTCCTCAACAATTTTTCAAGTTCAACTAAATCATCAACTAGTTCAAGTGCTGGCTGATCAGCCAACTGTTGTTTAAATCCCTCCACCTTCTGATTAGCTCTTCCTTCCTCAGCTTGAATCGCCATTCTGCTTCTAGTCATCACAGCTTTAACTTTTCCTTAGGATTTTTCTCCGTGTTTGTTATAAAGTTGATGGACGGTCTTTCAATAACTGCTTTGCAAGCTGGCCCACCTGAACTTCCAAATTCTTAATTGCAGACTCCGTGCTCTTTTGGTTAGACATTGACACTTGCATGAATTAAGCTAGAGTCTCTTCCAGCTTTGTGATTCGGTCATAGAGACTTGGCATCTGCTGTTGTGGCCTTGAAGATGAACCACCCTAGTCTTTGTTGAATTGGTTACCAGGGTGATTTTGCCACTGTCTCTACTGTTGATACTGCTAGTTGTTCTGAAATCCTGGGAATCCACTTGTATTGAAATTGCCTCTAGGCTGATTCCCCATATGTCGCAACCTACCCTTCGGCGGGAGGGCGACGTGTGACTCGCGGGATGCGTGTTCCACGAAAGGAATACGCGCGGAGTCGCCACCAACGTTTATTTGAGGAAAACGTCGGAAAAACCGGAAAAGACGCGATCTACGAACTTTTTAGTGAAAGGTTCGGGAGTTGTATTTACGCACGGGGAAGGTATTAGCACCCCACACGCCCGTCCCAAGGGACGGCAGCCTTTAATCGAATGTGCAAACATGACTTTGATTTTTATGTTCCCTTTTATGTTCTTATATCCTTTATACCCTTTTTATATTTTTTTTCTTTTTTGTGGTCGACAAGGGTGTTTCCCTTTGCTCCTACGTATTCCTCAATTTGTGATGAGGAAATCAGACCTACGTAGTTCTTTCGGAACAAAGTGTTTGGTTAAGTTATTTTTGTCTTTTTTGTAAAATATGTTTTTATTGAACAAAAGGTCATTTAAGGTGTTGGACCATTAAACGGTCTTTTGATTTTGAAAGGAGAGAAACGTTAAGGCGTTGGACCATTAACGATCTCTTGTTTTTTGAAAGGAGAGAAACGTTAAGGCATTTGGACCATTAACGATCTCTTGGGGTGGTCGACAAAAGCGGGGCTTTTGCTCCTACGTATCCTCAATTGCGATGAGGAAATCAGACCTACGTAGTTCTTGCAAAAGCGGTAAAGTTACATGTTAATTTTATGCTTTTGAACGGTCCATGTTAACCGATAAAAGCAAAGAGGACCGTTTAAGGCGTTGGACCTTAAAACGGTTTTTAGTGATTTTCGGACAAAACTTGATTTGTGAGTCTATTTTAGTCTTAGTTTCACTTTGGTTATTAATCAATTCATTCAAGGAAACTTCCAAAGAAAAACGTCCGATTGATTTTTTTGTTTTATTTTATTCAAAGATATTTTGTTTATTTTATTATTATTTTTTCAAGATATTTTGATTATTTTATTATTATTTTACTTTTTTTTTTGTTTAACCGAGGTTATAGCGTGAACGATCGGTTAGATTTCATTTTAAAAGTGATTAAATGAGATTACAACACAAATGATCGGTTGAAATTCATTTTATCATTTATTAGGTGAGAAAACGGCTTAAATAAACGGTAAAAGCGCGTTAAAGACGGAAGAAAAGAAATCGAAAATGAACGAAATAAAGAGGAAAGCTTAAAAAAAACAAGAAATGAATTAAAAGTCTCGGATTCGAAAACTTACCCGTTGAAGAACGAAGAACGGATGAAGAACGATGAAGAACGGACGAAAACCTTCACGGATTTGCTTACGGAAACATCTCGGAAGCGTTACGGAAGCACCTCGGCTTGGATTTTCTTCACGGAAACAATTTTTTTCACCCAAAACAGCTGAAATACATAGCCAGGGGGCTGCGGGATCCTTAGAACAGCCCCCTTCAGCCTTTTTATAGGAAAAAGGGGGAGGAGGTTGCCGCCCAGCTCGCCCAGGCGACCTTAGCTCGCCCAGGCGAGCTGGGTTGCTTCCTCCAGAAGCAACCCAGATTCAAAAAACGTTCTAGAAGGCCCAATTCAAAATTTCGAAATTGCTATTTGCACCCCCCAATTTTGATAAGTTCACCCCCCCTCTTTCGTAATTTACGGAAAAGTTACGGAAGCCTTACGGAAGCATATAGGACTTGATTTTCTTCTTTTTTTCTCTTCGGTCTCACCCGTATTAAGTTAATTATGCTTATTTAGAGTTATGGGAATTTTACGGAAGCATTACGGGTGTCCCGGAATCCCATTTTTCAACAAAACGGGGGGTGTGGTGGCCATCTAGCTCGCCCAGGCGAGCTCAGCTCGCCCAGGCGAGCTAGGTTACTTCAACCTTAAGCAAGAAATTGCCCAGAAACCTCTAGAAGGGCCCAGATTCGAAAATTACTGTTTGCACCCCCCCATTTTACTAAATACACCCCCCTTTGGCCTTTTTTGGTGATTCTTTTTTCGTAAAGTTACGGAAACTTACGAATTTCGTAACGATACTTGTTTTCTTTCCGTAATGTTACGGAACCTTGCGGATTACATAATCATCCCCTTTTTGACTTACGGAATGTTACGGAACCTCACTTAATTATGCAACGATGCTTCCATTTGATTTCCGGTGTGTCACGGAAACTTACGGATTGTGCATCAATATTTTTTTGGTTTTCCGGCATGTCTTGGAATTTCACAAATTGCCTAATGATGGGTGCCAAGCACCTCACAAGGACCAAAGAAAGGTCGCATGTCACCAAGCAAAGGTCCCCGGACGAAATTAGGGTATGACAGTTGCCCCTCTTTACTTGTCTTTTATTGGAGATAAAAGGAAAGTAAAGATAAGACACTAATTTCGTTCCTCTCGATTTGACGAGAGTCGCTGGTGACCATAAAATCTCCACATGCAAATGACTTGTTGTTCCCAGAATATCACAAATTGCCTAATGATGGGTGCCAAGCACCTCACAAGGACCAAAGAATGGTCGCATGTCATCAAGCAAAGGTCCCCGGACGAAAATCAGTGTATGACACTAATTTCGCTCCTCTCGGTTGACGAGAGTCGCGGGTGACCATGACTTGTCGTTCCTAGAATTTCACAAATTGCCTAATGATGGATGCCAAACACCTCACAAGGACCAAAAAATGGTCGCATGTCATCAAGCAAAGGTCCCCGGACGAAAATCAGTGTATGACACTAATTTCGCTCCTCTCGGTTGACGAGAGTCGCGGGTGACCATGAAATTTCCGCATGTAAATGACTTGTTGTTCCCGGAGGAACAAAAGGTGCAGAAGACTATGTCAGTCTCTGCATGCTATCAAGCGTTCTGTCTTACAGATAGCAAAAGAATGTTTATACGGATAACCACTCGGGTATTTCCGCGTATCATCGGGCCCGCCGCCTCTGGATGATATAAGGGTGCAGAATGACCAAACTTGGTCTCTGCTTGTCATCGGGCCCGCCGCCTCTGGATGACAAAAGGGTGCGGATAACCGTAAGGTATCTCCACGTATCATCGGGCCCGCCGCCTCTGGATGATACAAGGGTGCAGAATGACCAAACTTGGTCTCTGCTTGTCATCGGGCCCGCCGCCTCTGGATGACAAAAGGGTGCGGATAACCGTAAGGTATCTCCGCGTATCATCGGGTCCGCCGCCTCTGGATGATACAAGGGTGCAGAATGACCAAACTTGGTATCTGCTTGTCATCGGGCCCGCCGCCTCTGGATGACAAAAGGGTGCGGATAACCGTAAGGTATCTCCGCGTATCATCGGGCCCGCCGCCTCTGGATGATACAAGGGTGCAGAATGACCAAACTTGGTCTCTGCTTGTCATCGGGCCCGCCGCCTCTGGATGACAAAAAGGGTGCGGATAACCGTAAGGTATCTCCGCGTATCATCGGGCCCGCCGCCTCTGGATGATACAAGGGTGCAGAATGACCAAACTTGGTCTCTGCTTGTCATCGGGTCCGCCGCCTCTGGATGACAAAAGGGTGCGGATAACCGTAAGGTATCTCCGCGTATCATCGGGCCCGCCGCCTCTGGATGATACAAGGGTGCACGTCACATGACCTCAGGGTCAGTATGACAAAGATTATGGGGCGGCCGACAAAAGCAAGGCTCTTGCTCCTACGTATCCTCCAATGAGGAACTCAGACCTACGTAGTTCTGGATAACTTGTGAGACTTGAAAAAGTCTCCACCAGAAGATGCCTACATCTCCGGAAAGGGCGCAGATGACCATATTGGCCTCTGCTTATCAATCACACTCGAGGTGCGGATAACTGTAAGGTGTCTCCGCGGGCTACCAGCTCTTGGGTCATGGTAACAAAAGGCGGTGTGGTCGACAAAAGCGAGGCTCTTGCTCCTACGTATCCTCCAATGAGGAACTCAGACCTACGTAGTTCTGGATAACAAAAGGTGGTGTGGTCGACAAAAGCGAGGCTCTTGCTCCTACGTATCCTCCCATGAGGAACTCAGACCTACGTAGTTCTGGATAACTAAAGGTGGTGTGGTCGACAAAAGCGAGGCTCTTGCTCCTACGTATCCTCCCATGAGGAACTCAGACCTACGTAGTTCTGGATAATTTGTGAGACTTGAAAAGCCTCCATCGGAAAATGCTGACATCTCCGGAAAGGGCGCAGATGACCATATTGGCCTCTGCTAGTCAATCACACTTGGGGTGACTGAATGACGAGGTGCGGATAACCGTAAGGTGTCTCCGCGGGCTACCAGCTCTTGGGTCATGGCAACAAAAGGCGGTGTGGTCGACAAAAGCGAGGCTCTTGCTCCTACGTATCCTCCAATGAGGAACTCAGACCTACGTAGTTCTGGATAACTTGTGAGACTTGAAAAAGTCTTGGTGTTTTCTTCGCTAAAATGCAAACATGCTTTAGTAAAGAGATAAATATTCCAACTGATTAGAGCAGCATACGCTTTTTTTGAGTGAAAAACAATGCGTTTACCGGGAAAGGAGAGTCTGCTGATGAAATCCCCCATAACCATAAATGAGATTTTGGATGTTAGCATTTCGTTTCTAAATGACCATTTAGAGGAAACACTGGGTTCGACAAAAATAGAAGAAAATCACTCAAAGTGTATCGATCTCGCACAGGTAAGTGTTTCATCCTAATTCCGAACCATAGATATATCATGACTTGACTTTGCAAATTATTTCCTATCAAATCAAAAATTACATGTGTCATCATGGATCAATAGGGCTTCCCTTGGGAATGGGTTCTTTTGGTGGGTTTTTCGGCTTTTGTGTGTTTTTGCCCCTTTTCCTTTTCTGTTTTGGTTTTGCGCGAGGCGAACAAGTCACCGACGCACAGGATTTTGGTTGGTAATCAAAGGGAGAAGACCACTTTAGGTCATGGTTTCCTTTTCTTTCTTTTGTTCATTTGGTGACAATTCTGTATTGTTCAGATATTGTCTGGTCAAAAGACCTTTCTGCACATTTCTTCTAGTTTCTTTGATCAAGAACTTTCTTTTCTTCCTTTTTTACTTTCTCCCATTCTTTGGTTGGGAATTTTCTTTCTTTTCTTTTTGCTTTCTCTTTGATTGGAAATTTTCCTTTCTTTTCTTTTTGCTTTCTCTTTGATTGGAAATTTTCCTTCTTTCCTTTTTTGCTTCCGAGGGTAAGGATTATAGTGAGTCATGATTTTGGCTCAAGGTTTGTAGAATGGCTAGACATGATACATGTCGGGGTTTGGTTTGGCTCAAGGATAAAAGGGATGCCCCACATTATTTCCATGACACAAATGCAAAAATGATGATTTGGAAATTTTATGCAAAACTGGTCATGCATGCACCTATGCGGACACTCAAGTGTCAAATTTTTATGGTCATGTGATGCTAGGGCTCAGGATTCATTTCCTCTATTTTAGTCAACCCAACGTTTCCAAAATATGTTCTTTTATCAATTTGTGCATTCATCCGAGTCCATTTTGGGCGTCTGGGAAAATCTTCACAGCATTCACCCTTCAGGTGTATACACATTTTTTTCAAAAACTAGTTATGATCAGTGAATTTTTCCAAAGAAAAGTTGGAAGTCATCTCTTTTCAAAAGCATGTTGGTTTTTCAGCTTGACAACTTATTTTTCTTTTTTCTCCTTCTTCTTTTTTTTTTTATCATTATCATTTGTTTATTTCTTTTTCTTGTTTGTTTTTTTTTTTTCTTCTTTTTTTTTTCATGAGGTATTTTGCTACCTAAACATGTGCATATTTTTGTGAGGTATTTTTGCTATATACATGCATATCCAAGGTATCTTGCCACCTAAACATACACATATATGTTTTGTGAAGTATTTTTTTGTTTACATACACGCACATCTAAGGTATCTCTCTACCTAAACATACATATATATATTTTGTGAAGTATTTTTTTGTTTACATGCATGCATATCTAAGGTATTTTCACTACCTAAACATACATATATATATTTTGTGAGGTATGACTACCTTCCGAGCTTGCGCTTGTTTTATTTAAATCCCCAGGATCATGAGCAACTAGGTGCATCCTACTATAAAAAGTGATCAAATAACAAGCATAGATTCAAAAGGTACTAGGTTGCCTCCTAGTAGCGCTTCTTTAACGTCTTTAGCTGGACGCCTTATGACTTGTCGGTCACTGACCTAGTACTTTGCTTACCTTTGGCTTTGGACTTGGTCGCCTATGGGTCGGCCATGTGTCGTAGGCAACGCTCTAACTTTTTTGTGGATGAGCAGAGGTGAACTCTAAAGGTGGTGGCGGTGCGTCTATTGCCCGCTACCGGCCATCCTAATGCTACTGTGGTGTCTCGCCCTGCGTCTGCCTGAGGGCGCAGTACTTCTTGATGAAAGCCTGATTAATAGGGGCCTGATGAACTTGCTGGGGTCGACGGGCACTCCGTAGAAATGACAGAGGCCCGTAATTAGAGCTGGAAACCCTAGGACCCTGTTGGACTTCTTCGGGTCCACTGGATGTCTTGCGGGCGCGATCCCTGCAAACAATAGATGACATCAGAAATTAGTTTGAACCATATGCATACTCACCTATGTCGGGATGGCATGACCTTGCTAGGGGGGTACGGGCACCCTGTAGGACTGATAGAGGCCCGTAACCAGAGCTGGAAACCCCAGGACCCTGTTGGATTTCTTCAGGTCCACTGGGTGTCTTTGTGGGTGCGATCCCTGCAAACAATAGATGGCATCAGAAATCAGTTGAACCATATGCATACTTACCCATGTCGGGACGACACAGACCAACTGATACTTTTGCAGGGGGAGATTGGCATTGCGGTCGCTGGGCAGAATGTTGCTAAGTAGCAATGTCATCTATATCTGTGTAAGAGTGGTCATGTTGGTGCGCATGATCCACACTCGTCTCTTTGCAGTGGCCCGGGTGAAATCTTGCCCCGGTATGCATAATAGCTGTGTGATAGCCTCCCTCTCTGGTTGTGCTCGCACAGTTGGCCCTCCTCCAATATCAGGGGGTGGCCCAGGAACCGTTAAAAGGAAACTACTGGCCCCTTAACCGGAAGTGCAAGTCTCGGTTAAGCATTTAAGGGCAGAGGACCTTAAATTCTTTTAAGGTGTGGATGTCGAGCACACTGAAAATAAGGACACATAGCCCTCTAAAGGTGA
This sequence comes from Glycine soja, assembly GCF_004193775.1. Classification (NCBI taxonomy): domain Eukaryota; kingdom Viridiplantae; phylum Streptophyta; class Magnoliopsida; order Fabales; family Fabaceae; genus Glycine; species Glycine soja. The sequence goes on along the minus strand of NC_041010.1, from coordinate 21,485,163 downwards.
GGGCGTGTAGTCCTCCCAAGGTGAGGGCGTGCAGCCCTCTGTTGGCGAGGACGTGTAATCCTCTAAAGGTGAGGGCGTGTAGCCCTCTGTTGGCGAGGATGTGTAGTCCTCTAAAGGTGAGGGCGTGTAGCCCTACGAAGGTGAGGACATGCAGTCCTCTGATGGCGAGGGCGTGTAGCCCTCTGAAGGTGAGGACGTGTGGTCCTCTAAAGGTGAGGGCGTGTAGCCCTACGAAGGTGAGGACATGTAGTCCTCTGAAGGTGAGGGTAACTAGTACCCAAGGCGAGGGCGAGTAGCCCTCTCAAGGCGAGGACGTGTAGTCCTCTGGAGGTGAGGGCGTGCAGCCCTCTGATGGTGAGGACATGTAGTCCTCTCAAGGCGAGGACGTGTAGTCCTCTCAAGGTGAGGACGTGGAGTCCTCTGAAGGCGAGGATGTGTAGTCCTCTAAAGGTGAGGGCGTGCAGCCCTCTGTTTGGCGAGGACGTGTAGTCCTCTAAAGGTGAGGGCGTGTAGCCCTACGTTGGCGAGGACGTGTAGTCCTCTCAAGGTGAGGGCGTGCAGCCCTCTGTTGGCGAGGACGTGTAGTCCTCTAAAGGTGAGGGCGTGTAGCCCTACGAAGGTGAGGACATGCAATTCTCTGATGGGGAGGGCGTGTAACCCTCTGAAGGTGAGGACATGCAGTCCTCTGATGGCGAGGGCGTGTAGCCCTCTGAAGGTGAGGACACGCAGTCCTCTGATGGCGAGGGCGTGTAGCCCTCTGAAGGTGAGGACATGCAGTCCTCTGAAAGTGAAGACACACAGTCCTCTTAAGGTGAGGGCGTGCAGCCCTCTGTTGGCGAGGACGTGTAGTCCTCTGAAGACCAGGGTACTAGTACCCGAGGGTCCATCCTTATGAGAAAGCAAGAGATCGACTCATCGAGAGAGCCGGTCATCCCAAATTCAAAAGATTTGGACATTTAGATGTAGGGAATCTATGTAGTTAACATGATTTTGAGGGATGCAAATGCATGCAACCTTTGTTGTGAAATTTGGGTAAATGCGGACTTTATATGAAACAATGCAATGTAATGGAAAGTTGTACAATGTTCATGGCATTCTTTCCCTATTTTGTGATTTTGATTTTGATTTGATTTTTTTTTTTTTTTTTTTTTTGGAAAACACAGATTGACTGCCCTTTTGAAAAAGGTGATAATTCATGCAACCTCATCCTATCTTTTTGCAAATCTCTCCGGGAACTCCCTCAGAGTGTATGTTCTTCTTGATTTAGTCACTTGACCATTTTGGAGTGACGGCAATGGAGTCGTTTGATGTTTAATCAATCCATTGAAATCCTAGGGTTTGTCCCCTTTTTTTTGTTAAAAACATCGATGGGTGAGAACCTTTGATCGGCCCCTATGTTCACTTGAGGCTCATGCACGGTGCCCCTCATTGCCCCAGTGTAAGGCTTTGAGGTACCAATCGTTGTCTTTCGTCATGACCTTGTAGCTGGGAACCTATTGAGTGAGAACTTCTAATCTGCCCCTAGGTTCACTTGAGGCTCATGCACGATGCCCCTCATTGCCCCAGTGTAGGGCTATGAGGTAACCATTGTCGTCTTGTTTTCACAACCTTGTAGCAAGGGAGAATGAAAGAAGCAGTTGATTCTTGCAAAAAAGAATTTTCCAAGGACGAGAAATAATTGAAGGATCTTTCAGTTGATGGATTAAGTCAAATGACTCCTATGTAGAAGCAAGATGTTTTGATGTCTTGATGATGCTAAAGGATCAAGTGCTTCTAAGTTTTATCCAAGAAAATCAAGATATATGATCAAGTTTGATCTCTTTAGAATCTTTAGGAAGAAGTTTCCAAATTGAAACAAACAAAGGTTTGACCAAAGAATTCTATCATTTCAATTTGAGATTTGCTCTCTGGTAATCGATTACTAGCAGTTTGAAAATGTTTTAATTCAAATTTTTTAAAACCTGTAATCGATTACATAAGTCTTGTAATTGATTACCAGAGGGGATTTTCAGAAAATAATTTCCAAGAGACATATCTATTCAAATGTTTTATGAATGACCATTCAAATGTTTTAAAGAGAGTTTTCATTGCCCAAACAGTTTTATCCTCTCAAAAGATCAAGAGTTTTTCTGAACTGAAATGTCTTATCCTCTCAAAAAGATTCCTTGGTCAACCACTTGTTTATTCAATAAGGAATTTTTGATTGATCTTCATTTTACAATCTACCTCTTTTACGAGAGACCTCTTCTTCTCTTCTTCTTATTTCTGAAAAGGGATTAAGAGACCGTGGGTCTCTTGTTGTAGAGGATTCCTGAACACAAGGGAAGGGTTATCCCTGTGTGCATTGTTAATCCAAAAAGAGAGATTGATAGTTCAATTGGGGAATAGTCTTTGCATCTTAATTAAACCCTCCTTTTTCTTAAGGTAACTGAGGCCATTTGTCCAACATCCTATTCTTGATAACTCACTTCTCTCTAAAAAGACAAAATGAGGTCACATGAACGTCTATATTTTTACTTGAAAACACAGTCAATCAAATGCCTTTTTATTTTTTATTTTGAAACTTATTCTTTATTTTGAAACTTATTTGTTTTGAACTTTGCTCGTTGTTTTACGGCACCCCCACCAACGTGCAAGATGAGTAATCTCTAATTGAACGGTCTTTGAAGTCAACACTCAGGAGCGTAGGTTTGCTTGAGCAAACAGACCAATGGCTTACACCCACATTCCGGTGAAAGTTGAATAAGCAAACATGCGTTTGTGAGAGGATGAGGGACAAAGATATCAACCTTATCCATTTCATTTAACATTGTAGCTGTGGTTTACAATAATGGCATAAACTTGGAAACCCTGATGAGTCATTAGGGACACCTAACAACAGCTTTCAAAATTGCCCCATGTGTGGCATCTCTTGTCAATGTCAGGATTTACACGCAATTCTCCTCAAATTTCAGCCAGCCCGTATCAATTAGACCTTGCACCTTACGTTTCAGAGCCCTACCATGCTCAATGGAACACCCCGGGGCTTCTCCGTGACAAGCACACGTTGCGTTCGAGTCGTATTCTCGGAGAAATGGAGGTTGATGAACCTTGGCTAGGGTTATGGCTACCATTGAATTATCAAGTAGATATGGGAGCAAGTCAGCATAGGACACTGGAATTGGGGTGAATTCTACAGGCTTTCTCGCTGCAAAATTCACTTCTTGGTTGGTGTTTTTGGTTTGTGCTAAAGGTGGTGTTCGTCATTGGAAGTGCGGTAGACAGACTTTGTGGATAACTGGGTGGTGGGTAAGGAGAAAGTTGGTTATTGGCTGAGTAAAGATATTGTTGGGTTGGTGGGAAACTTGGCCGTACAGGAATGGCAGTCACAGCATGGGTTTCTCCCTCATCCTCACCCTCTTTATTTGCCCCAGTTTTCTCAGTCGTCCTAGTAGGATGATCAAATTTGCCTCTTTTCGGACCCACATTGATCCTTTCACTGGCGAAGACCAAATCTGCAAAGCTTTGAGGGTGCGCAGCCCACCATCTTTTCATAGTAGAGTACCAATAATGTGTCTACCATCACGATTATCGTCTCCCTTTCCATTATTGGGGGTACCACCTGGGCCGCCAGATCCCTCCACCTTTTGGGCGTGTTCTTTGAATGATCCGTCCCCCTTTTTGCACATGTTCTGTAGTTGCATCCTATCCGGAACCATATCAAAATTGTACTGATACTGCCTAACAAAGGCAACCATTAGATCCTTCCAAGAATGGACTCGGGAAGGTTCCAAGTTAGTGTACTAGGTAACAGCTACCCCAGTAAGACTTTCTTGGAAGGAATGTATCAGCAATTCCTCATCTTTTGCGTATTCCCCCATCTTCTGACAATACATCTTTAGATGGTTCTTGAGACAAGTAGTCCCCTTGTACTTGTCAAAGTCCAGCACCTTGAACTTGGGAATGACCATGTTTGGGTATTAGGAACAACTTTTCTAGGTTAGCAAAGGCATAATCTTCACCTCCTTCAATGGCCCTGAGCCTTTCCTTTAGATGATCCACCTCTCCCTTTTCGGCCATAGCAGGAGGGGCTCTTCCCACCGCAAAATGCAATGGTTGTGGTTGTGGGCGAAACTGAGGGCCCTCCAAAGTGTTTTCAAAGGGTATACCACCAACTGCTTGCCCTTCAGTGGCATATCCGAGCCAAGGCTCGAAGTCAGCTAGATTGTGGTGGGGAATTTCTTGTGTCTCCCCCATGGTTTGAGAGATATGTGCCTGATCAGTTTGGGGTTGTTGGCTCTCAATGAGTATCGGAGTGGAGTTATTGAGATTTTCATTGAGAGTGTACGCCACGTTGGGTGGTGTATAGTTAGGAGGCAAGCCATATGGCGGGAAGGCGTGCTCGTTTTGAATTTGTACATTATGGGGGCTGCCCGTACTTCCCAAATCTTTGCCTACCATATCTGAGGTTGGATGATTCATTTGGTTGATGCCGGATGGGGACTTCAGGTTCACCTTAGCAACAACGCTGGTAGCGGCAATTGCAACCGCATTGGCTTCCATTATCTTCTTCACACTCATCATGGCCTCCATCATTGTGGCCATTTTCTCTTTAATGGCCTCCATGTCGGCCTTCATCTTCTCTTGTATCTCCTCTACTTCACCCATTACTCTAGCTCTAGCACAAGTTCGGTGAGGACGCCGTAAAGCATGTTTTTTTTTTTTTTTTTTTGATAACAATGATTAAGTTCATTTTATTTTATTTTTCAAGGAAAGAATGCAATGAGCAATGCAACCAATGAAAAGCATGGATGTATGCGAATGATGTACAGTTAAAGTATTGCGAATTTTTACACAGGATATGGGGTTGAATCAATTTAGATTTTCAACATGGTCCATGACATCTTTGTCAAGGTGAAACTGGAAGTAACAAGGACATCAACAATCCTAAATATCTTTGGCAGTAGACGAAGCAGTGATGTGACTCGATTCATCTTTTGCCCCAATTTTGCAAGACGGTTACTTCCATATTTCAACTTGACTTGATGAACCTTTTTGTAAAAGCATGAGCTTGGTTCAACCCTATAATCCAAGGAATGGCAATTCTGATCGCCAATACTTCAACAACATCTCATAGGGATGAATGACTCGGGCATACTTTAAGCTTATGCACGGAAAATGTAATTATGAAATTGAGATGCCCGAAGAAACACCATTTCCTAGTTAACAATGCATTAGGTACCATGTTCAATTATTTTGTTTTTAAGTGAAACGGGTTTATGATCCCAACATGGTTGGCTCGTGGTGCCTAACACATGAAACTAAGAATGTAGTGTGAAGTTTCATGCTTCCCCCTTTTTTGTTTTTGTTTTGTAGAGGAAAACGCAAGGATGAGCAAACATGAAAACAAATGGTATGCAATTTTGCAGATCAAAAAGTTTGTTGAACGCATATGCATGATGATGCCATGACTCATGCAAAATGTGAGGCTGGAATATGATAACGGACAAATGCAGGATATGTCCATTATGATGTTATGAAGCGATGCTTATGCGATGCATGATATGAATGCATTTTACGGACATGAGAGCCCGGAAAATTATCTCTTCTTACTTGCGCATTTGGGGGCGCAGTGCCCCATGTGTACAGTTAAGAAGGTGATATGGACCTTCCGGCTTCCCGTGACAAAGGACGAGACCAACATACAATGCATGCTAGAGATAAAATGCGGGAGTGACTTGATTCGCACTGATTTTTGGAGTAAAAATGTGGGATAAACTCATTTTATTCAAAAGGTTATAACTAGTCAAGATCTGAGCGACAATACAAACTTCCTAGCGGTTTCTAATCATATGGTCCATTAAGTCTATCATATCTGACAATAGCTGAGAAGTTCGTGGATCTCCTCGGGGGCGGAGTAGGTGTCCGCCACTGCTTTGGCCTTGGCTAGCAATGGGGGAAGTTCTTGACTCCTGTTCAAAGTAAGAGCAAATCGGTCCATCCATATTGTTGCCTCTTGGTGCAATGAATCAATTACCCTTTCCCTTGCTTCCCTTTCTGCTGATATCTTGGCGTACTCATCCTCTAGCCTTTGCTCGTGAGTCGCCGCTAGATTTAGCTTCTCTTTGCACTTATCGATGATGGCCCACATATTCCCTTCAGTCTCGCTTAACTGTTGGGACAAATTTCTTTTCGACCTAAGGCAAACCTTTAGCTCGTCCTTCAAGATCATGCCTTTGACCCGTGATGATTCCTTTCACCTCTTCGGAGCTTGAGCTCACTATTGCTGCCCTATAAAGCCCCTCAAAACTTGTTTTGGTCGTGTTCTTCCTTTCGGGCCTTCTTGGTTTCTCATTCCAAGGCTTCATCGGTGGCCATATTAACGTCCCTTAGTTCATCATACTCTCTTCAAACTTTGATGGCTATGGACTTGAACTTCTCTTTGAATACCCGGGCTCTTTCAAGCTTTTCCTTTAGCGCTTGCACCTCATCACTTTCTTTCGAAGCTTTAACCTCATTGTCTCTCACAGTCTTTAGATTTGGGAGCCAATCCAATCCTTGTGTCCGGACTCTCAGCCACTTATGATAGCCGCCGATGATCCCATTACTGCTTCCCCTAAGCTCTCTGTCCTTTCTTCATGCCGCATCCCATGCCTTGCGAACTCCTTGGAGTACCCTCGCGTTGTGGTCACTAAAACCCCGTGCGATGAAAGGCGTGATGCTTTTGTCTAATGGCGCTCCTCTCATGGGGTAGCCAAGTTGTCTTATGGCGAGAACGGGATTATAATTAATACAACCCCTTGTTCCCATCAAGGGAACATTTGGACATCCTTCGCATGAAGATAGAATCCTGATTCTTCCTTCCTTCTAGCGAGGGAACCAATTAACAGACGCCCCCCCATGCTAGCCAAGAGTTGGTCCCAATTCGCCTTTCCTTTTTCGACGCACGAGCGGTAACCTTGTAGCGGATAGACGGGCCTACCTTCTTGGAGAAAAAGGTGTGAAACCAGCCCCACATAGAGAGCTGGAGTACAACAAACAATCCTTGCATTGCTTTCTTCACATCTTCGGTCAAAGGTGTCATATAGGTCGGCTAGCATAGCGACAAACGGACTTTCCTTGTGGTTATGATAGGCGAGAAAAACGTCGATCGCTGCCAGGTCCACCAACCCATCCACATTTGGAAAGAGGACTCCCTCGAAAATCAACAGTGTGAGAATATCTATGAATGGGGTCCAATCGCCTTTATCTGCCAAGATTCTTGCTTTTACCTCCAAATATTTTCTCGGTATTCCGACCACCCCATTTTCGACTTGCCTTTGGCGGTCTAATTCCTGCGCCGAGATTTGGACTTTTTTAGAAATTCTGGCCAATGAGGGGTAGAACCCTGAGAAGAGGTATGGTTTCCTTCCCCCTAGAGGACATCCTAGGATCTCTTCAAATTCTTCCACCATTGGTGATAGCTGGAAGTCCCCAAAGATGAAGCACCTCAACGGCCGATCATAATACTGGGCGAGGGAGGCAATTGGTTCCATGGAGACTTCTACCCTAGCTAGGTCCCAAATGCTTACCATAGGCTTTGCGGAAGGCTTGCCGTTGAAGTTGACCCATTAATTGCCCCAACTTTCGTAAACTGGTGACCTCTAAGCTCTTGATTTTGACTTGATAAAACCTCTTTTTAAGCGAAGGCTTTTGACTTGATCCCATGTTTTACTAAAGTGAAATAAAATCTAGTGCGAATCAAAACTCCAACATCTATCATGGGTGGAATGGATGAATGCATGAAGGAATGCATATGACACGGATGCAATTTATGAATACGGGGGTCCGGGGAATTTGTCCCCTTCTTAGATACGACGTCTAGGGGTAGCAGAATGCCCCAACGCACGTTTTTAAGAAGGCGACACGGACCCTCCGTTGGTTTGTTTACAGAAGGGATCAAGACAGAACCCATATGCGATGCCTATGCAAAAGACACAATGCGGGAATGTACACAGTATGACGATATTTACTGAACATAAGCAAAAGGGTATATGATACTTATGCATGGCAGTGTGAAAAATGGCACGCAGCGTGTCTGCTCGTGCCCCTATTTATGGGACCTATAAGGGAGAGAACTAACTAGGCATTTAGTGATAACCCCCAAGGTAGTCATATCTCTCTTGATGGTTTCTAGAGGTATCATCCCCTTTGAAGAACATATTGTAGCAGTAGGGACTACTAGCAACAATAGGTTTTCAAAGAGAAAAGCTCTAGATGAGGGTTCACTGTAATCAAGCAAGTCGGAGACCTAGCATGATCACAGATTCACCTCCACTCCTTATGCTCCCATGAACCCGGGTATAGGGCCCTTTTTCACTCACAGTGTGTGCAAATAGTGTTGGTGTTTGTGTGCATCAAATGAATAAATATTTACCTCATGCATACATTCTAAAACACACTAAAAGCAACAAATAGTTTATATACACAAGAACATAAGACAAATAAAGGGAAACCAACAAAGGAGAAAGTCATGATAAAACATTGCACAAGATTAAATGGCCTAACTCTCTAAAAATAGTCCCCAGTGGAGTCGCCAACTGTCGCAACCTACCCTTCGGCGGGAGGGCGACGCGTGACTCGCGGGATGCGTGTTCCACGAAAGGAATACGCGCGGAGTCGCCACCAACGTTTATTTGAGGAAAACGTCGGAAAAACCGGAAAAGACGCGATCTACGAACTTTTTAGTGAAAGGTTCGGGAGTTGTATTTACGCACGGGGAAGGTATTAGCACCCCACACGCCCGTCCCAAGGGACGGCAGCCTTTAATCGAATGTGCAAACATGACTTTGATTTTTATGTTCCCTTTTATGTTCTTATATCCTTTATACCCTTTTTATATTTTTTTTCTTTTTTGTGGTCGACAAGGGTGTTTCCCTTTGCTCCTACGTATTCCTCAATTTGTGATGAGGAAATCAGACCTACGTAGTTCTTTCGGAACAAAGTGTTTGGTTAAGTTATTTTTGTCTTTTTTGTAAAATATGTTTTTATTGAACAAAAGGTCATTTAAGGTGTTGGACCATTAAACGGTCTTTTGATTTTGAAAGGAGAGAAACGTTAAGGCGTTTGACCATTAACGATCTCTTGTTTTTTGAAAGGAAAGAAACGTTAAGGCATTTGGACCATTAACGATCTCTTGGGGTGGTCGACAAAAGCGGGGCTTTTGCTCCTACGTATCCTCAATTGCGATGAGGAAATCAGACCTACGTAGTTCTTGCAAAAGCGGTAAAGTTACATGTTAATTTTATGCTTTTGAACGGTCCATGTTAACCGATAAAAGCAAAGAGGACCGTTTAAGGCGTTGGACCTTAAAACGGTTTTTAGTGATTTTCGGACAAAACTTGATTTGTGAGTCTATTTTAGTCTTAGTTTCACTTTGGTTATTAATCAATTCATTCAAGGAAACTTCCAAAGAAAAACGTCCGATTGATTTTTTTGTTTTATTTTATTCAAAGATATTTTGTTTATTTTATTATTATTTTTTCAAGATATTTTGATTATTTTATTATTATTTTACTTCTTTTTTTTTGTTTAACCGAGGTTATAGCGTGAACGATCGGTTAGATTTCATTTTAAAAGTGATTAAATGAGATTACAACACAAATGATCGGTTGAAATTCATTTTATCATTTATTAGGTGAGAAAACGGCTTAAATAAACGGTAAAAGCGCGTTAAAGACGGAAGAAAAGAAATCGAAAATGAACGAAATAAAGAGGAAAGCTTAAAAAAAACAAGAAATGAATTAAAAGTCTCGGATTCGAAAACTTACCCGTTGAAGAACGAAGAACGGATGAAGAACGATGAAGAACGGACGAAAACCTTCACGGATTTGCTTACGGAAACACCTCGGAAGCGTTACGGAAGCACCTCGGCTTGGATTTTCTTCACGGAAACAATTTTTTTCACCCAAAACAGCTGAAATACATAGCCAGGGGGCTGCAGGATCCTTAGAACAGCCCCCTTCAGCCTTTTTATAGGAAAAAGGGGGAGGAGGTTGCCGCCCAGCTCGCCCAGGCGACCTTAGCTCGCCCAGGCGACCTTAGCTCGCCCAGGCGAGCTGGGTTGCTTCCTCCAGAAGCAACCCAGCTTCAAAAAACGTTCTGGAAGGCCCAATTCAAAATTTCGAAATTGCTATTTGCACCCCCCAATTTTGATAAGTTCACACCCCCTCTTTCGTAATTTACGGAAAAGTTACGGAAGCCTTACGGAAGCATATAGGACTTGATTTTCTTCTTTTTTTCTCTTCCGTCTCACCCGTATTAAGTTAATTATGCTTATTTAGAGTTATGGGAATTTTACGGAAGCATTACGGGTGTCCCGGAAGCCCCGGAATCCCATTTTTCAACAAAACGGGGGGTGTGGTGGCCATCTAGCTCGCCCAGGCGAGCTAGGTTACTTCAACCTTAAGCAAGAAATTGCCCAGAAACCTCTAGAAGGGCCCAGATTCGAAAATTACTGTTTGCACCCCCCATTTTACTAAATACACCCCCCCTTTGGCCTTTTTTGGTGATTCTTTTTTCGTAAAGTTACGGAAACTTACGAATTTCGTAACGATACTTGTTTTCTTTCCGTAATGTTACGGAACCTTGCGGATTACATAATCATCCCCTTTTTGACTTACGGAATGTTACGGAACCTCACTTAATTATGCAACGATGCTTCCATTTGATTTCCGGTGTGTCACGGAAACTTACGGATTGTGCATCAATATTTTTTTGGTTTTCCGGCATGTCTTGGAATTTCACAAATTGCCTAATGATGGGTGCCAAGCACCTCACAAGGACCAAAGAAAGGTCGCATGTCACCAAGCAAAGGTCCCCGGACAAAATTAGGGTATGACACCATATAATTAACGTCATGTGCAATTTGCTCTTCATTAGGGATAGAACATTCAGATTCATGAGCTCCACCATAAATTGTACATCCTACAACCTGCAAAATAGAAGAATGTGAAGTTTGTGCAGAATGAAGCTGAGTTGGCAACTTACTGAGTGTTTCTGTTAATGCCTCTAGTTGCTTGGATAGCAACTTGTTTTGTGCCAATAGAGCATCCTGTGAGGTTAGCTCCAATAAGCTATTCTTAGTAGGAATGTGGGCTTGGTCTCTTAGAATGGCAATGTCATTAGCAGCCATGCTTTCAATTAAGTCCATTGCTTCCTCGGGGGTCTTCATTTTGATCTTACCCCCAGCTGAAGCATCTAAGAGCTGCTTAGATTGTGGTCTCAACCCATCTATGAATATGTTGAGCTGTATTGGTTCTGAAAAACCGTGAGTGGGAGCCTTTTGCAATAAACCTCTGAATCTTTCAAGTGCCTCACTCAACGATTCATCTGGAAACTGGTGGAAGGAAGAGATGGCAGCTTTGCCTTCAGCAGTCTTCGATTCAAGGAAGTACTTCTTCAAGAACTTTTCCACTACTTCATCCCATAACTTCAGACTATTTCCTTTAAAAGAATGAAGCCATCTATTAGCTTCTCCAGCTAAAGAAAATGAGAATAAACTCAACCTGATTGCATCTGCAGGCACACCCGCCAGCCTGATACTATTGCATATCTCTATGTAGGTGGCCAAGTGAGCATAAGGGTCTTCATTGGGTAGACCATGAAAAAGATTGTTTTGAATCAGCTGTATCAAAGAGGGAGGATAAGTAATTGTCTGAGCCTGAACTTCTAGCTGTGCGATACTGGTGAAAAATTGTGGCACAGTAGAACTTGAATAATCCTCCAGGGTTACTCTTCTTGTCTCTTCAGCCATGATTGGGTCTTCAGCAGGTTCTATATGAGAATGCCCTGCAATAGGAAGACTAGAAGATGCCTCGGAAGATCGAGGTTCTTCTTTTGGAGTTGCTGCAGCTTCTAAGTCCTGCAAAAATTTTCTAATTCTCTCAGCGGTGTGCCTCCTGCAAGTAGCATTAATCTCCAAATTGATAGGAATCAAATCATCTGCAGTAGATCTTCTTTGCATACAAGAAAAACAGAACAACAATTATCCAGTTCAAAAGAACAATGAATGTACAGTAACTAAAATATGAACAAAAAGAATCAATGAATCAAAGAGAAAAATATAAAGCAATGCTGTAAAACTGAACTGAACTCTTTTAATGAATTAAGCTCCCCAGCAACGGCGCCATAAATACTTTGTTCAATTTTCACATATGGTTCCTTTTTCTCCAATTCTCAACAATTATATTCAAGGGAAATGAAACACCGGAAAATGCACCGGATCATCAAGTATTTAAAATTAAAATGGATGAATCCGAGTATCGAACTCAGGGAACTAGTATTAGACAAGGTTAAATTCAGAAATAGGGCATTGTTGAAAGAAACATTGATAATTGATGGTTTAGAACAGAATTAAACTAAGTCTCGGTTAAAAAAATAGTAAAAATGCAAGTAAGTAAGATTAACAGCAGTAGGTAGAAGTGTTGGGTATTTCTAATAAACAAGCTGATGCATATGAGGATATTTCTCTAATCAATCATGTTTTTGTGTTCTATGTTATAGCCTAAAGTACTAAACCTCGATCCCTCATTAGGCTAGCTTAACTCAAGCTTCATCCTCAGATCCCTCTTGTTGGACTAGGCGTAACTTAAGCAGCCCTTATAGGTTTAGACTAATTTAAACTAAGCTTTGTCCGCAGATCCCTCATTTAAGACTAGGCTCAGCTTAAACAGCTTACGTAAGTTTAGACTAATTTAACCTAAGCTTCGTCCGCAGATCCCTCATTTAAGACTAGGCTTAGATTAAACAGCATTATCATCACAGCATATTAAGAAAACTAAAACTTAATCTGCAGATCCCTCATTTAAGACTAAGTTTCAATCATGCTTCTATCAAGTTCTAAGGCAACAATACATTTCCCAATGCTAAAGTCACCTAACTAAACATACAAATGGGTGATCAGACCAAGAGCATGTAGAAATTAAGCATCGAAAGAAGCATTGAACACAGAAAACATAATCAATTAGATATTAAAGTAATTACATCAGTTGTTCCTTAGAAATTCCCAACAAGAGTGTTTAGCCAACCATACAGAAAAACCCTAACACAAATGAGATTAAGAGTAGAGAATAATTGTTCCTTAAACAAGAAGGGGGATCCATCCTCCTCTTCTCAGCATCTCACAATCACTCTGCAACTCACTAATCTCTCTCTAATTACAAAACCTAGGTCTCTCTACAAAAGCTGCTCCTCTTGCTGCCTCCAAAGCTCTTTTCTCAAAAATAGGCATTATGGTGTGCTCTGACTTCTATGTGTGTTGGTGATTCTCTGGATTGTTACCCTAATTCTGCACAAAACAACTTTAAATAGGCTCTGAAACCACGACGCTGCGCTTAGTGCCACCCTCGCGCTTAGCACGAGTAAGTGGATTTGAGCTTAGCGCCAGTCATGCACTGAGCCTGACTGAAGACAACCGCTGCGCTTAGCACACTGATCTTGCGCTTAGCATGTGGCCTTGATATTGGTGCTGTACCATATTCTTTGTCGCGCTAAGCGCGCTGAAGCTGCACTTAGTGTGGGATGCGCGCTGAGCTCAAATAGTTAGCTGAGCGCAACTACCACTTTTAGCACTTCAAGATTTAACCTCATTTAACCTGAAATTGAACAGATTTCATCATTAATTCCAATGAAAAGTATTCTAGAGACATCTTTAACAATAAAACAAGATTTATTTACAAATTACTACAAAATAACCATAAATTAGGGAACTATAAAATTTTTGGAAAATGTTTTCTATACAAAATTTAGTCGTATAAGACAACTAACAAGGACACTTCTGAGAAAGAAAAAATCACATCATTAAAAAGTAAAGTGGTACTCATATTTTGTATCTGACATTGCCTCAAACAATATTACGTTAAACAAATGATACTTGTCTCAAAGAAAAAATCATGGTATTAGAAAGCCAAGAAAAAAACATATGAACTGACCTTTTTCAAGCCCGGGATAAGGGCTGAAAGAGCTATGAACATTCTGGTGATATTCTCTCTCTTTTTTTTTCTCGACCAATATGTGATCAAGTGTTTGAGAAAAGCTTCTACCCATCTTAAGGGGTTTTCTATTATGTAGCTTGTGACACCTCTATCCCAACATGCATATAAATGGGAAAAATATATAAAATGCAAAATCTAATTAAATCAATTTTATTCAATAAAATCGTAAGTAAATCCACATGGATAAAAGGTCCACATTCGCTTCATTGTTACCAAATAAAACTTCTCAAAAATATTTTTGGCTCAAAACAAGGTCGTTCAAGTTTACAAAAAAAGTAAAACAACATGTTGGGAACATCATCCAATTAAAACAAAAATCCATGCCCTAATGTCACATCCTATCAGAGCATTGTGTCCTGACGTTCTCCAGCACAATGTTCCTTAAAGCAATCCACCAAGCCATCTGCACCCATGAACACAAGGTTCGAGATCATCACAACATCCAAACACAAACAACACACGGGGAGTAAATTATCACATTCCTCAATGAATAGAGATAAACATAATCATACATGTATGATATAAACATAACAATAATATAATTATAACAATATAGGTATAACAAGGCTTAACTTTGGCAAAGTTCGTATCATTTCAACACTCAACATGTAACATCACTTGTCCTAGAATTTAATCATAAATCATATTCCGCGCCTTCATAATTAATCACATTTTCAAGAAAGCACATCTTAAATACAATATTGCATCTCACACTTACACAATTCATTACACACCATCACATAATAAGTCACAATGATCATTACCCATGTGTTGTGCAACATATACACTAAGATTCAATCCTATATGCAACGTGGTACCATGTCAGTGAAAAACCTTGTTGGGTGCCTAGGAGTACATGACAAGATAGACCACACACTGGTAAGTCAGGTCACTCTCACTAGGTAAAATCATAGGGAGACCAGTCAGGGTCATGCTATTTTGCGAGAATGCTCCAATCATGTGGGATCGGCATAGACTTAAAGGAGCACTCAAATCGGGTGTATTTAACCCCAAGGTCTAGACTCCGAAGAGTCTGTCAGGGCCTCTCCCTCCTGATTCAGGTCCAACCCAGAAAACATTTTAACACGTAGGCTCTATCTATGAACTATACAAAACACATGACTCCTTAATTGTTCTCAAAATAATTTTAACTCGTCGCACCTCAAAGTGATTCAACTCGTCGGGTTCCCATAGTGGATCCCATCACAATACTCGTCGCTTGTAAATGGTCTTATAGTTGTGTGATTATACAATTCATAACTCATAAC
Organism: Glycine soja; assembly: GCF_004193775.1. Lineage (NCBI taxonomy): Eukaryota > Viridiplantae > Streptophyta > Magnoliopsida > Fabales > Fabaceae > Glycine > Glycine soja. The sequence continues at coordinate 21,469,883 of NC_041010.1, read as the reverse complement.
TCAATGCGTATAAAATCTCAATACACATGTATCTTACAATTCAACACATACTCAATTTATCACATACACACAATCTTAATCACAATGTTATAATCCCAATGCAACATGTTATCACATCTCATGAATCAAATAAATGTCACACAGTATTAATATTTACATGGCACAAAACATGTATATATTAAATTGAACTATATTATTTTTAATTAAAAAGATTTAATAAATAATTAAACTAAAAATGCATTGAAAGTATTTATCATTGAATCTTAATATATTAATTTCCTTCAATTTAATTTTATTATTTGAACTATTAATTCCTAATTTATTTTAACAATTCATATAGATATATATGTGTTATAATCATCAATACGTAATAAGCTTACGAGACCAAAATATGACAAAGAACGTTTCCAACAATCTAATTCTCATGCTAATTTAGTAAATCTTGTCCAAAACACAAACGAATTATACAGAAATTCTTCTCACAACATGGGGAGTAAAACCCTTCAAACAATTTCACATAATCGTATCAAAATCAAAGGAATCCAAATCATAGGTTCAAAAACATGAAAACACCAAGAGCACTCAATTTTATCAACCAATTTGCATTAGGGCATCAATTGGCTTGTCAAACATAGCTATCTCATGATTATAATCATAAAGGGAGAATTACAATATAGTAAATGATGGAAGCTTGCTTGAGAAACTTCTATGAAGGTTGGATCTTTGAGCTTCACTAAGGTCCTTCAATGGTGATTTCCAACCATGGAGTTGCAGCGGAAGATAAAGGAGAAGAAGGGAGAGGAGGTACCATCCACTAGGGAATAAGCCTTAGAAGAAGAAGCTTCACCACCAAGAGAGTGTCTTGGATAAGAAGCTTAGAGAGGAAGCTTCAAAGGAGGAAGAGAATGAGAGAGAAAAAGAAAGTGGCATGGAAAATTGAAGGAAGAAAGGGAGAGAAGTTGAACTTTGAAGTGTGTCTCACAAGCCTCTAATTCATCAAAGTTTAACTTCTCTCCCTTTCTTCCTTCAATTTTCCATGCCACTTTCTTTTTCTCTCTCGTTCTCTTCCTCCTTTGAAGCTTCCTCTCTAAGCTTCTTATCCAAGACACTCTCTTGGTGGTGAAGCTTCTTCTTCCAAGGCTTATTCCCTAGTAGATGACACCTCCTCTTCCCTCTTCTCTTTTATCTTCCGCTGCAACTCCATGGTTGAAAATCACCATTTAATGACCTTAGTGGAGCTGAAAGTTCCAGCCTCCATAGAAGCTTCTCAAGCAAGCTTCCATCAAGTGGTAATCAGAGCACAAGAGCTTCAAGTAGGTGCTCCTTAAACCTCCATTAATTTTCAGTTTTACCTTCTCCTCCATTGTTGTTTCTTCATTTTTTTTCTCCATGTATTTCCTCACATGTCTTGTGTTGAATGTTTTTAACATGATTCTTTAGAATTTCCACCAATTAAGATTGCTATAGAAGCTAGATTTGATTTTCTATGGTCCAAATTTCTTGTTCTTGTTCTTGAACCATGAATTGTGTTGAGTTTAGGTTCCTTTGAGTTTTGTCTTGCTATTTTTTATGGCTGAAACCTAAATCATAAAATTCTTACAAAAACATTAAAGTAGAAGAAAACCTCAAAAATCTAGAGTGACAAGTTCACCTATTGTAGTTTTGTCATAGAAGTCACGTCTAGTCATGAAACTTGTCACATAAGATTCCTTATGTTGTGCTGAATTTTATTTTTCTTGTTTCTTTGTCTAACTCATTTGTTCATGAGTGTATGAATTTTTTTTAGCCTATTATTTGATTTTGAGTCAAATCTTGCATGTTAATTAGTCCTTAACATGTTCGTGCATAATTCTTAGAGAGTCTTTGATTGTGAACCTTTTCTTGAACTTTTAGGTTTCCTTATGATTATGTCTATTGTGAATTTGAGTTTTGGTGATTGAATTACTGGCTGAAATTTTGATCCTAAGTGAATGTTGAACTCTTAAAACTTTGGTAAACAAGCCTAGTGAGTTTAACATACATAGAAAAGTTGAAAGTAAGCCTAAGGCAATCAATATACCATGCTTAAAGAATCCGAAGTCTGAAATCACTGGTGTTGGCAGCTTGAACATACGAACTTGTAAAAATTACTAGGAATTGGTCATTGCTAATTTTGAGCTGAAATTTTTACTGAATTTTCTAGACATCTGAAAAAAATAAAAAAAAATAAAAAATCATACAAGTTGGCAAGAAAATCAGTGTCAAGGAAAGTATGCTTGTTGTTTTGGCTCAAAATTTGTTCTATAATTAGTACCTATTTTAGACCAATCTTAGTTCTGAAATTTCAATTGAAAATGAAATTCTGATACTGAGGACAGATGTCGTACAGGATGTCACGACATCGCGCTTCAGAACATGCAGATTGTATATGACAGTATGAACAGATTAAACAAGTAAATAACACAAGAGAATTGTTAACCCAGTTCGGTGCAACGTCACCTACATCTGGGGGCTACCAAGCCAGGGAGGAAATCCACTAAAATAGTATTAGTTCGAAGATCTAACAGCCACTGTATACAACCTTCTCACCTAACCACTACCCATGCAACTTCTACCTAAGAGCCACTCTTAGATATGAGAACCCCTCTCACTCCCTCTCAATCACTCACCCATGTTTACAAACAAATCAAAGACATACCAGAGATTGCTCTCTGAACAATAGAGATCAACTCTGCACACTCAGGTCCAACACTTGATGTTAGGGTAACATCAAGGTGGCTCACAAAACACTCAAGTCACAAAACTCACAAAATAACTCTTCAATCTCTGACTTGATTAAAAACCCGTGCAGCCTTCATGTTTATATAGCAGTGTACGTATCTGGGCTGCAACAACTTGCGCTGGATAAGCTCTATCATTCTCCTGAAAAATCTGCACTTAAAGATCTAAAAGATAAAGTTTTATCTTTTAGTTTTTATCTTCAATCTCTAATCCCTGAACGAAACTATTCAAGTTTGTAATTCAATCTTTAATTATCTTTTAATTCGTTCCTAAAGATAGAGCTCCTAATCTGTTGCTGACTGCACATTAATCTGTTAAAGATATAACAGATTTATGTGTCCAGTATTTTCGGGCAGGATGTCCTGGACATTGTATCCGACATCGTGGATCCTGCAGCTTCAATTCTTCATTTGACATTTTATCTTGCCTTGTGCATTGTGCAGCCCAATCTGATTCCTTGACATAATGTTAGACATCATGTGCAGCAACTCCAGCTTTCCTTCATTGTCTAAGTGCTTATGTTTTAACAAAATTTTAGCCAATCTTTTAAAACTAAGTAAAGCTAAGCACTAACAATCTCCCCCTTTGGCAAATTTTGTCTAAAACATACTTAGACACTTCCTGAGCAGGTACGAGCAGTCATGCAAGTGGGATCAGCAACTTTCATTATCAGAGTAATCAAGCACAGCAGTATCTGTAGTGGTGACAGCAAAATTCTGCAAGTTGCAAATCTACAAGTCTTTTCCAGGATGTCAAGACATCTCACGTGACATCAGCTTTCTGCTCCCCCTGTCTCCATGCTCTTACTGCTGTGAAGTGAATATTCTTCTATCAGCTACTAGTTTCAGTAGCTTACATCAATCATCATCAGCAGCAGCAGTATAAATACTACTCCCCCTCAAAATCATATAAATACTACTCCCCCTCAAAATCATAAATCATGCATAATATCCTACTACTCCCCCTTTTTAGACAGAATTTGGCAAAAGTAGAATGCATGAAATTAATGTGCAAATATTACAGACCAATAACAATCAATTGTTCAAAGGGACATGCCCCAATAGCTAGTAAGAGTAAAAAGCAAAAAAAATAAAGGTCTGATGGTCATGGGGTGGCATCAGAATCATCATCATCTGATTCTGTATCCTCTACTGCATCTTCTTCTTCCTCAGCTGCTTCTCCATCATCAACGCCATTGTCTGAGAGTCTTTTGATCAGGCGTTCCAGCTCCATTTTCTTCTCTGTGTTGGCTTTGATGGTTGCCTCCAGCACCTTGCATGTGTCCTTGAGTTCAGCAATCAAATCATCCTTGGACACAGCACCTGAAGCAGCAGCTTTCCCTGATGTCGAGACAATGTCTGGGACATGTGTCCCCTCAAACAGTTTGTAATGCAGGGATAGAGGAGATTCTCTCTTCTTCACAGAGTCAATGTTGTTTAAAATATTGGGATGTTGACTCAACATAATGCCACACAATACAGTTGGGAAGGCAATGGGTAATTTGACAGCAAAAGATTCTGAATGCTTAATAGTTTGATCAAAAATATAGTTTCCAAAATTAAATTTGGACTTGGTTCCAACAGCATACAGAAATTTACCCAAACCTGTGGCAACAGTGGAAGTATGATTGGTGGGTACCCAGTTGGCAGTGCCAATCCTATGCAGGATTGCATACTTCACACTTAGCTTCCCTGCAGAAAGCTTCCCTTTCTTTGGCCAATGCTGGACTTGCTTGGCAGTGATTTCCTTGGCAATTTGATGCTCAGAAACAGCAATATCCACCACTCCTTCAGTTGGTCTGCCCAGGTACTTGTTGATTACAGCAGGGGAGAATCTAATACATTTTCCTCTAACAAACACTTTCTGATACTCATCACTCTTTCTGTTTGTTATGTCAGAGGGAATGTTGACAATGAATTCCCTGACTAGACTTTCATAACAATCTCCCAACTTGGTGACAGTTTTCAGCAGTCCAGCAGCCTTGATGAGGTCCATGATCTCCTTGCAATCCAAGGCATCTCTCCCCAGTTCTCTTTCTAAAGCAAGTCTGCGTTGATATACAAATTTCCACCTTTCAACATTGCCAATGGAGTGGAATGAAATGTTGTCCAATGGGGCATCAGGGACATTTCCAGGCACCTTTTTCCCTGATTTCTTGGCTCTCTGGATGTCGGGAACATCTAGTTCGACATCATCATCAGAATCAGATGAGGAAATTTCTTTCCTCTTCTTGGAAGGGATTGCAACTTTGCTCCATTTGGATGTGGTAGGAGTGATTGGTGTGCTCTTCTTCTGTGCAGTAGTTTTGATTCGTCCAGACCTAGTAATGGGGGTTTTTCCCTTTCTGCTTTGTAATCTTTCTGCAATGCCAGGTGCCAACTTTTTGGCAATGGGTTCCTCATCAGATTCTACTTCTTCTAGGTCAATGAAGTCACCTGGAGCAGGTTCTGGTGCCCTTGGTGCAGGGGTCTCCTCTGTGGCTTGATCCTCTTCCTCTGTTGATTTCTCTTCACTGGATGAAGAGAGGACTTCAGCATTTGGGGTGGAAGATGTTGGGACATCTTTATCAGCATCAGGGACAGAAGCATTTTTCAAAATGCTATTCACAAAACTGCGGATCTTCTTATCCATCTCAGTGTCTTCTTCCCTAGGGCTTGTTGCAAAGCTAGGGTTTTCAGAAATCTTCACTCCCTGTTGTCTTTTAGGGACCAGTTTCTCAGGAACAGGGCCTGGACCAGGAATCATTTGTATGGATTGGATATTGAGTGCAGGTTGTTCCTGGTTTGATGGAGTTTTGGAGGATGATGGAGATGATGGTACAGAGGGTGAAACAGGGGATGAGGTTTCTTTTGGTGAGGTAGCCATGGAGAAGCAGAGCTTTGGGAGTGGTTTCGTGAATATCTGAGAAGTGTTGGGGAATGCTGATGCAAACGAGATTGCCACGAAAATGTAAGTTTGAATGAGGAATGTAGGAGAACGTGTGAAACGGAGGTTGAATTTGTTTTGGCCCAGTAGTGAACGTGCTATTAATGTTGAGTGAGAAGTTTGAGCACGTTCAGATAGAAGTAACTGCTATAACTCCTCTAGCAGACAAATGCCCAGCTTGCCCCTCAGTTTTTCAAACTGATTTGCATCCAATGCCTTTGTGAAAATATCTGCTACTTGTTCCTCAGTGGCAACATGCTCCAGTGTGATAACTTTATCATCAACAAGATCTCTAATATAGTGATGTCTAATGTCAATGTGCTTGGTTCTGCTGTGTTGAACAGGATTTTTAGAAATATTAATAGCACTCATGTTGTCACAGTACAATGTCATGACATCTTGTTCGACATTGTACTCCTTCAGCATCTGCTTCATCCAAACTAGTTGTGAACAGCTGCTTCCTGCTGCAATATACTCTGCTTCTGCAGTAGATAGGGACACACAGTTCTGCTTCTTGCTGAACCATGAAATAAGATTGTTTCCCAAATAGAAACATCCACCAGAAGTGCTTTTTCTGTCATCTGCACTTCCAGCCCAATCAGCATCACAATATCCAACCAGCATTGACTCTGAACAATGACAGTACATAATCCCATAGTCACTGGTGCCATTTACATATTTCAGAATTCTCTTTACTTGATTCAAGTGACTTATCTTGGGATTGGCTTGATATCTTGCACAAACACCTACTGCAAAGGTGATGTCAGGTCTGCTTGCTGTTAAATATAGTAAGCTCCCAATCATGCTTCTGTACAGACTTTGATCAACACTGGTGCCAGCTTCATCCTTTGACAGCTTCAAGTGAGTAGGTGCAGGTGTTCTTTTATGGCTGGCATTTTCCATCCCAAACTTCTTGACAATGTTCTTTGCATACTTGCTTTGTGAGAGGAATATGGAGTCTTCCATCTGCTTCACTTGGAGTCCCAGAAAATAAGTCAGCTCTCCAACAAGACTCATCTCAAATTCAGATTGCATCTGTTGGACAAAATGTCGAAGCATCTCATTCGACATCCCTCCAAACACAATGTCATCAACATATATCTGTGCTATCATCAAGTTTTCAGCATCTTGTTTGACAAAGAGAGTCTTGTCAATTCCTCCCTTCCTATACCCTTGCTGAGTAAGGAACTCTGTTAGCCTTTCATACCAAGCTCTTGGAGCTTGCTTCAACCCATAGAGAGCCTTCTTGAGCCTGTATACATGATCTGGATGAGTTGGATCTACAAATCCCTTTGGCTGCTCCACATAGACTTCTTCATTCAGGTATCCATTCAGAAACGCGCTCTTCACATCCATCTGGTACAGCTTGAATTTGAGGATGCAAGCTACACCAAGTAACAATCTGATGGACTCAAGTCTAGCAACAGGGGTGAAAGTTTCATCAAAGTCTACACCTTCAATCTGAGTGTAGCCTTGAGCAACAAGTCTGGCCTTGTTTCTGGTTATAACACCTTCTTCATTGGTTTTGTTCTTGAAGATCCACTTGGTGCCAATCACATTAGTTCCCTCGGGTCTAGGAACTAGCTCCCAAACTTCATTCCTTTTGAATTGCTCCAATTCTTCTTGCATAGCATTGATCCAGAACTCATCAGTCAGTGCCTCTTTCACATTCTTTGGCTCAGTTTTGGAGACAAAGCATGAATTGGAGACAATCTCAATCTCCCTTGATCTTGTAGTGACTCCTCTGTTTGGATCTCCTATAATCAGCTCCTTGGGGTGCATCTTCTGGATTCTAATGGAGGGACTCTTGTCAGGTTGATTGATGTTTGGTTCATCTGTAGCAGAATCAGAGTTTTCTGCATTTTCTGCATTTTCTGCACTTTTAGCTGTATCTGCTACATTGTCTCCCGATGTTCTGACATCGTCTTCGACATCCTTCTTTCTTGCTGGAGTTAGATCATCAACAACCACATTGATGGATTCCATCACAGTTCTGGTTCTGGAATTGAATACTCTATATGCTCTGCTGTTTGTAGAGTATCCCAAGAATATTCCTGCATCACTCTTGGGATCCATCTTTCTCCTTTGCTCTCTATCTGCCAAAATGTAACATGGACTTCCAAAGATGTGGAAGTGCTTGACTGTTGGCTTCCTCCCTTTCCAGATTTCATACAGTGTGGTTGGAGTCCCTCTTCTAAGTGTGACTCTGTTGTGGATATAGCATGCTGTGTTCATGGCTTCAGCCCAGAGATTATAGGGAAGTTCTTTGGCATGAAGCATGACCCTAGCAGCTTCTTGCAAAGTCCTGTTTTTCCTTTCAACTATGCCATTTTGTTGTGGTGTGATGGCTGCAGAGAACTCATGAGTGATGCCTTCAGATGTGCAGAATTCAGTAAACTTGTTGTTTTCAAACTCTCTGCCATGGTCACTCCTAATTCTCTTGATGACACAGTCTTTTTCTCTTTGAAGTCTTAGACTCAACTCTTTGAATACTTCAAAGGTGTCTGATTTCTCTCTGATAAAGTTGACCCAGGTAAATCTGGAGAAATCATCCACAACAACATAGGCATACCTCTTTCCTCCAAGGCTTTCAACTTGCATAGGCCCCATCAAGTCCATGTGAAGTAGTTCCAGCACCCTGGAAGTGGTCTGATGTTGAAGCTTCTGGTGGGACATCTTGACTTGCTTTCCAATCTGACATTCACCACAGATTCTGCCTTCTTCTATTTTCAGATTGGGAATGCCTCTAACAGCACCTTTGTCAATGATTTTCTTCATGCCTCTTAAGTGCAGATGTCCAAATCTTTGATGCCATATTTTGACTTCATCTTCTTTGGAGGATAGACATGTGGAGGAGTAACTGGTTTCTTGAGGTGTCCATAGGTAACAGTTGTCCTTTGATCTGCTGCCCTTCATTAGAACTTCACTCTTCTCATTTGTCACCAAGCATTCTGACTTTGTGAAGTTTACATTGAATCCTTCATCACACAACTGACTGATGCTGATCAAGTTTGCAGTCAGTCCCTTCACCAGCAGTACTTTGTTCAGATTAGGAAGTCCATCATGGACTAGCTTTCCCATTCCAGTGATCTTTCCTTTAGAGCCATCTCCAAATGTCACATAGCTAGTGGAGCAAGGTTCAATGTTCACCAGGAATTCTTTAACTCCTGTCATGTGTCTGGAACAGCCGCTATCTAGGTACCAATCTTCCTTAGCTGATGCTCTAAGTGAAGTATGAACAACAAGACTAACAATCTTGTGTTTTGGAACCCACATCATCTTCCTTCCGCTGCTGCTACTTTGAGTTCCATGATGTGGATGGCCATGTAGATGATAGCAAAAGGGCTTTATGTGACCATACTTGCCACAGTAGTGACACCTCCACTTCTTTCTTTTGCTCTTTTTCTGCTGCGTTCCATGATGTCGAGACCGATGTTGTGACATCGTGGCTCCAGTGCTGTTTTTGGCAGGAACAAATTCTGTCATGGTTGTTCTGCCAGCAGATTTATGATTAAATCCAAGTCCTCTCTGGTTTCCAACATTCTTCCCAAGCTGTAGCACCTCATCAAGCATATCTGAGCCTTTATTCAGCATCTTTATTGATTTTGTCATGTTTTCCAGTTTAGAGTTCAGAAAACCAATTTCTCCTTTAAGCTCAGAGATCTCCTCTTCATGTGCCTCCTTCTCAGCCTCCAGATTTGCAATGATCTTCTTCAGTTGAGCTTCTTGCTGAAGAATCTTCTCACTTTTGATGCATAGTTCTCTATAGGATATAGCAAGCTCATCAAAAGTGATTTCAATATCAATATCACTTGAATCTTCATCAGATTCAAATCTCCCAGTGAGTGCATTCACATCTCTGTCAGAATCACTTTCTTGTTCACTCTCTGTATCATCAGACCAACATACAGAAAGTCCTTTCCTCTGCTTCTTGAGATGGGTGGGACATTCAGCTTTGATGTGTCCATAGCCTTCACACCCATGGCATTGAATTCCTTTGCTGTGACTGGGCTTTTCATCTGACTTCTTCTGGTATTCACTACCTTTCCTGATGTCGAAAGGGATGTTCCGGACATGTGGTTTCTGCCTCCTGTCCATTCTTTTCAGCACTTTGTTGAACTGTTTTCCAAGGAGCACAACTACGTTAGTCAGACCTTCATCAGTATCCAGGTCATACTCATCTTCTTCTCCTTCATCATTGGACACGAACGCCAGGTTCTTGCTCTTCTTTTCAGTCCTATCCGAGAGTCCTAGCTCAAAGGTTTGAAGGGAACCAATGAGTTCATCTACTCTCATGTTGCAAATGTCTTGGGCCTCCTCTATTGCAGTGACTTTCATGTCAAATCTCTTAGGCAAAGATCTGAGGATCTTTCTCACCAGCTTTTCATCTGTCATCCTTTCTCCCAAGGCAGTGCAAGCATTGGCAATTTCAAGAATGTTCGTGTGGAAGTCATGAATGCATTCTTCCTCCTTCATCTTCAGATTTTCGAATTTTGTAGCCAATAGTTGCAATCTGGACATCTTCACTTTGGAGGTTCCTTCATGAGTGGTTTTCAGAATCTCCCATGCATCCTTGGCAACTGTGCATGTGTTGATCAATCTGAAGATATTCTTGTCAACTCCATTGAATAGGGCATTCAAGGCTTTGGAGTTTCCAAGTGCCAATTCGTCTTCTTCTTTTGTCCAGTCTTCTTCTGGCTTCAATTCATCAGTGGGCTTTCCTTCTGCGTCCAGCATCTTGGGATGTTCCCAGCCTTTGATGACAGCTTTCCAGGTTCTGCTATCCAGTGATTTGAGGAAGGCCACCATCCTTGCTTTCCAGTATTCATAGTTGGTTCCATCCAGAATTGGTGGTCTGTTCACTGGTCCTCCTTCTTTCTCCATGTTCATCAGAATTTATCTCCCTAGATCTCACTCAGTGATTTAGAGTGCCCGCTCTGATACCAATTGAAATTCTGATACTGAGGACAGATGTCGTACAGGATGTCACGACATCGCGCTTCAGAACATGCAGATTGTATATGACAGTATGAACAGATTAAACAAGTAAATAACACAAGAGAATTGTTAACCCAGTTCGGTGCAACGTCACCTACATCTGGGGGCTACCAAGCCAAGGAGGAAATCCACTAAAATAGTATTAGTTCGAAGATCTAACAGCCACTGTATACAACCTTCTCACCTAACCACTACCCATGCAACTTCTACCTAAGAGCCACTCTTAGATATGAGAACCCCTCTCACTCCCTCTCAATCACTCACCCGTGTTTACAAACAAATCAAAGACACACCAGAGATTGCTCTCTGAACAATAGAGATCAACTCTGCACACTCAGGTCCAACACTTGATGTTAGGGTAACATCAAGGTGGCTCACAAAACACTCAAGTCACAAAACTCACAAAATAACTCTTCAATCTCTGACTTGATTAAAAACCCGTGCAGCCTTCATGTTTATATAGCAGTGTACGTATCTGGGCTGCAACAACTTGCGCTGGATAAGCTCTATCATTCTCCTGAAAAATCTGCACTTAAAGATCTAAAAGATAAAGTTTTATCTTTTAGTTTTTATCTTCAATCTCTAATCCCTGAACGAAACTATTCAAGTTTGTAATTCAATCTTTAATTATCTTTTAATTCGTTCCTAAAGATAGAGCTCCTAATCTGTTGCTGACTGCACATTAATCTGTTAAAGATATAACAGATTTATGTGTCCAGTATTTTCGGGCAGGATGTCCTGGACATTGTATCCGACATCGTGGATCCTGCAGCTTCAATTCTTCATTTGACATTTTATCTTGCCTTGTGCATTGTGCAGCCCAATCTGATTCCTTGACATAATGTTAGACATCATGTGCAGCAACTCCAGCTTTCCTTCATTGTCTAAGTGCTTATGTTTTAACAAAATTTTAGCCAATCTTTTAAAACTAAGTAAAGCTAAGCACTAACAGAAAAGTAGTGTGAAAACAAGTGCCAAAACTAGAGGTTTCTTGAGTTTTTTTTTACTCTACTCTAGAGTCATTCTAGGTTTCTCTTTGAGTCCTAGCTTGCTTTTATGTGCTCTTCATTGCTTTAATTGTTGAATAATCCTTGAATATTTGTCTTTTTAAAACTCTATTGGTTTAGCTTTCTTTTTATTTTTTGGTCTTTGGTTATTGCTTGTCTCTTTGTTTCCTTGTTTGTGAGTTGCCATATAGGGAATTGGAAAGGAGGATTGCTGTCATCAATTGAAGAATTTAAGTCAAGAAACAAGGGGCCAACCACCTTAAGAGCTATTGGACTAAGAATTACTCCAAATTGAGTAAAACAACAAAGAGAGAACAGCCACCAAAATTGAGGACTTTTTTTTGTAATTTTGTAATTGGCACATTTTAGGCAATCTTCCCTTAGGATAGTGAGTGTTTGTTGGGAACCTTAAATGTGGTCATCCGAACACTCTTAGGATCCACCTAGTTTACATTTCTTGCACTTTAATTTCTTGCTTATCTTCATAGCTTGTTGTCTTTACTAGTCACACCTAGTTTATCTTGTTATTGCATAATACTTTCTTCTTGCTTATCATGCTTATCTTGAGTTCTTTTGAACCCTAGTTTTTATCTTTTGCAAACCCCAGCAAGAAAGAACTACAACTTACGAACCAACATGAGTCATCATTCATCTAGTGTTAATGGTGAGGATACTAGTCATAAGGACCCTCTATCTAGAATCTTAGATAAGTTGAGTTCCCTCGAGTTATGGAAAGAAAAACTAGAATGAAAAGAAAAATGAAAAGAGAGGGTAGAAATAAATCAAGATGAGTGGGAACAAATAAGGGAAGAAGAAAGAAGGAAAATACTAAAAGAGTTAAGAAAAGATAAACATGCCTCCTATAGTAGTCATGACTCTTGCAAGAGCCTAAGTGAAGAACTTCGTAACTATTATGAAGGAAGGCATAGGTCACATCTTAGACCTCACTCCCATAGGAGATAAAAGGAAAGAAAGCCTCAAGAGGCTAACATTAACCTCCCATACTTCCAAGGGAAGGACAATGTAGAGGCTTACTTAGATTGGGAAATAAGGGTAGAGCAACAACTTAAAAAAAAGTCTACTTCAAAAATCTTATGGCTCTCACTCTTATCCAAAGAAAGACCAAGTTCAAGGAATCTTAGGGGCAGCACCTTCTAAGCCCAAAGATGATAAGGGGAAGACAATAGAAAAACAACCCCCTAAGACTAGTATGCAAGAGAAGACTAGCTCTATAAAGTGCTTTAAATGTCTTAGAAGAGGACATATTAATTCTCAATACCCCACCAAGAAAACCATGATTATGAGGGGTCAAGACATTTATAGTAGCCAAGATGAAGCTTCTACTTCACCTTCCTCTAGTGAAAGTGAAGAAGCAAAAGGGAAAGAATCTAGTGAGGAAATCTACCCCCCAAAAAAAGGACAACCTTTAATGATTAAGGAGGAGTGTAAGGAGGTAAGTGTCTTCTCCAAGAGGTTAGCTAAGAAGGAAAGTCATTTTGCAATAAAGACAAACATTAAAAAAACTTCCCTTCTTAGACGACCTCCACATCTTCTCCTTTGTAAAAAGACACTTGTTAGCACTGTCACATCTCTTGGGCTTGAGGTTATTCCTCGAGTAAATGAGTTGTTAGATGAGGGTTTGGTTAGTAAGAGCTTAAATCCTTGTGCTTTGTTGGTGCCCAAAATAGGTATTATTAGGCACTAAATCCCTAAAATAGGTGATATGATGAATGTGTTGAGTGGTGCAACCCTCTTTTGTAAAATCACTCATGCACCCAACATCTTCATGATTCGTGTACATAGGGACTCATTAGGTAGGTTTGTTCTTATTTTTGGTTTCAATACAAACATAGGTGCTCATATGGGACACCTTAGGTTTATCGTACTTTTTTGTAGGAATAATCAACATGAAAATACAGAAAAAAATGTATGTTTTATTGCATTACTTTTCTTAATATTTTAAATAGTGATCAAGGGGTTCCCATGGACCCTAAGATAATAAAGGTCATTTCTGAGTGGCCCACTCCACCAAGTATAAGGGAAATCTGGGGCTTCCATGACTTGACAAACTTTTACAAAATCCAAGTGTAGAGGCTCTAACTTCCAAGCCTAAAATGACCCTCGAAACGACTAAATTGGCCCAAGATTATTTTTGTCAAAGTTGTAGCCCTTTTCCTTAGCTTTTTATGGACTACTCATATGCTCCATTTGGAATTCTATAGTGTCCTATAGGCCCTACACAAAACAAATAGGTCAAGTAAGCATAAAATCCAAAAATAAGCAACAATTATCAATTAAGTCCAATTATTTGCCTATGAGGAAAAATGAGTTAAGGTGAGAAAATAAGAGTCAAAGAGAGGTCAAATAAGCTATAAACAATAAAAAAACACTAAACTAATAATGTTCTTCAACAATTTTAAAAGCAAGTTTAAAATTGGAAAAAAATGTGTTTTATTCAATCAATAATTTATTGAACACTGATTTTTCTTACAAGTATTGATTGGACACTTTTTTTTTTCTAATACACATACTTATCATATTAAATATAGATTCCTCTAAACCATTTATTTTGTCAGTGAGATCTCAACTGTTCATATGGCTTATGAGAGAACAGTTGATCATATATTATAAATAGTAGTAAGGGTTTATATGAAACTCAACACCTTTGGCAGATATTCACCATATTGCTAGGGAATATGGAGAGTGTATTTGTTTCTTGTGTATTGTGATGTTGAAATAATTTCATCATATGAAATAATGTCCTTGTGATCCTAAAGTTGTTAGAATAAGTAAGGGCTTGTCATTCAATGCTTTAAGGAAAAAAATTATGGACATCATCGAAGATAGAAAAATTTTACTTGATCTTTTTTATCGTCAACCTGTTTATGTAGGCAATGGTTGTGTTGAATACAAGTGTATGGAGCTAAAGCAAGACAATGATGAAGGAAATTTGTTTTTCATTTTTTGGGAATTTAGTAGCAAAGGTCCAATTGAGTTGAATGCAACATTTGATCGATCTCCAAATGAAATCCTTGCCCTGATGCATAAACCAAGGAAGCCAAGATCTCCTAATGAGATCATTGCTCTAATGTGTGATCAATCTTTGTAGTCATGTATTCACTCTATCATAATTGTACACTACTTTTTTTTTAAGAAAAGTTTGTATTAGTGTTTCTTAGATGTTAAAATTTGTTTTACGAATCAAATGAAGAGGTTCTTATTGTTACATTACTATGATCAATTGCCCCTAACACCCTTCTTAGTAGCCTTCTTCCTAGGTCTCTCTATAATGACTAAACCCTCCTGCAACAATTGCAAACCTTATTGTATCATGACTTGTGACCTCTAATATAACCTCTACATACATCCTAACACCCAAGTGCAAGCCCAATGACACTCAGGTGGCACAACATCATCTTATGAAACCATATGGTGTTGCCATCTCAATGGCTTCCATTTAGTAGTAAGCAAGTCCCCATCAATGTAATCATTTGGCATATAATACTAACTTGCATAAGAGACATGGTCATAGAGGTACGCCAATGTGGCTACTCCCCATGTTTACTCATGGCATCCAACTAGGCTGTTGATCGAGGTAGGCAACATAACATTGTGTATCCAATTGTGTTTTTCAAAATTATCCTTTCTTATCTCTCTATTTGTAGTGTATTTGATTTTCCTCTTTTTTTAAACTTCGATATCGTGATTTAGGGTTTAGGGTTGTAGAAAGGGAAGAAAAGGAGAATATGGGCAAAAGAGATAGAGGGCATGGGGAAGAGGGGATGAGAATAAGGACGGGTGAAGAATTTTCAAATGGAGGCAAAATGATCTTTTTGCAACTAGGTACGGGTCAATACAAATATTGGTAGCAGCTAATGGTAAGTCCCAACTATTTATTGACCTCATTAAAACAAAACATGCTTAGGGTTTAAGGTCATAGAAGGGGAAGAAAAGGAGAATAGGGACAAAAGAGATAGAGGGCATGGGGAAGAGGGAACGAGAATAAGGACGGGCGAAGAATTTTCAAATGGAGAATAGCAGCTAATGGTAAGTACCAACTATTTACTGACCTCATTAAAACAAAACATTTTGTTCAATCAATTATTGAGCGTTCATGGACTACACATATATTCCCTCTATTCCTAATTGTCAAATCACTTTTAAAAATTTGTTTGTCCTCTTTTATAACACCCTTTTATAATTAAAAATGCATTAATTATTTATTTCCTATATACTCTTAATTATTTTCTCTCCAAATTTTAATGAAAAACAATTAAGTGGATACAAATATAAGAAATAGTTAATTTTAAAATGATAGTATAAATAATTACCACAAGTTTTAAAAAATTAACAAAATAATGGAGTACAACAAATTTTGTAATGATAGGAATTGTAAAAAATACAAATTTCAAGTAACAAAAATTAAGGACACCCTTTCTCCCACACACTTCTTATAAAATATCAATTACACATGAATTAAAATCAGATCGCAAAACATGGAAGGGGATCACAAAATGACAAAAGGAATATGCGTAAAGACATAATTGCCCAATGCACATTATTTTCAATTTTTTTCTATCATGGAGTACACATTATTTTCAATTTTTTCTATTATTTTATAAAATCAGCTATGTATGAGACCACATGCTATTGTTTCACCTCTCATACCCAGAGCTTATCTGAAGGTCCACTCAATTTTCGCAGAGTGAAACACCTACTTTGCTTTCCCATGCTAGAAGGAATCTTAGAAGTAAGACATGTCTCACTGCTCATTGAACATTTAAAAATCATACACAAAAAAGATTTCACATTGACAATAACATTTGAAACGTGTTCATGTAAAGATACGAATTTATCCTTATCAATTTTATTGGCTTGACAAATTATATCACTTACCATATTTACAATTTTCCATCCTTTTCTCTATAAATAAATTATGAAAAGGTACAATACCCACCCAACTTCTTCTCCCCATCGTTGCATCGGTTCCCTTGAACCAAACCAAAACGGCAAAACCAAATCTATTTCTCTGTTCACATTTTGTGTCGACTCGACTCGACTCTTCTATTTAATACTCGTACGAGGTACAAACAACACAACACCTTCTGACTCTGTCCCTTTCTCTCTCTCAAACTAAAAACTAAAACCCATTTTCTTCTCCAAAACCTTCGACTTTCTTTTCTCTAACCGAAACGCGCTTCGCAGCACTTCTTCTCCACTCTCTCACATCTCTGACCCATTGCGCTATATTTACGCACTGTGTCAAATTCCCCCATAAAACCGGTGAGTCCCGTTGCCCTTTCTCCTCGTACTACATCGAAATAACGTTCTAGGGTTTTCTTTTTTCTCATCACTTAGAACCTGTCGGATATGTTGTGCGAAAATAAAAGATTGTTTTTTTTTTGTTATTTTATTTAGCGATTCTGAAATTGTTGTGGACGAGAGGGGGTCAATAGTTTCTCAATTGGTCGTTGTTTTATGTTGAAGATAATTTGTTTTTTTGGGACTTTACTGAAATTGGGTACTGTGACATTGATGTACGCAATGTGCAGCTAGGGTTTTAGTTTAGCCCCTTCTTTTGCTTGCATTGGCACTTTCAGAAGATGAAACAAAATTCTATTAGAGGGTGCGTGGATTTTTCTGCTGGTTTGTGTATAATTGTTAATGTCAATTATGTGTATAGATTTGTGATGATAGTTATCCAAATAGGCTGGTATTGAGTATGTAATTAATAATTGGTAAATGTACGAAGATAGAACATGGTAGCGTGTATTACTGTGGACAAATTGTTAGTGAGGTCAGTTTTTGGTGGTGTGGGGATACTGAGAATGTGCTAGTTGGTGGTGAAGGGACAAAACTTGAACTAAGTGTGCAATCAATAGGAATTATTTGCTTGGTATTTACATGAATTCATGAAATTGGAATTTGCTAGCATAGGTTATGGAAGGGAAATTCTTAGTGGGATCGTTTTTTTGTTGGTGGCATGTAGTGTGTGTGCTAATTGATCAAGGAAGTTGATAAGGAGGCATTTGTTTCAAGTTATAAAATTGTATTCCTGGGAATTATATTATATTCCTAGAAATGTTATGCCTGGGAATATTATTCTCATGAACATGTTTGGTTGTCTTTTGGAATTTTATAGAATAAAATAAAATTTGTTTGATTAAAAAATGAAAAAATAAAAGTGAAATAAGTAATGTGAAGAAAGAAGTGGGGATAGGTAGTTATTGTAGAGAATAACTTCCATTTCCACGGGAATGCAAGATCCCTCCTCTTAGCATGTGAATAAGAAGTAACAGAAGCACTTAGCATGGGAACTAGAAGTAACAGAAACATGTACTTCATATTCTTGGGAATCAACTATTCTTGGAAATATTTTTACAAAATTTTTAGCAAACATGGGAATGTGATATTCCCAAGTTCACATTCCCAGGAATCTTTCTTGATAACTTGAAACAACTACTCCTAAATATAAAATGAAGGTTATGTTCGGCTAACTTGCCATTGGGTATCATTCCTATATGTTTTAATTGAGATACTGCAGGGTACTAGAAGTTTCAAACTGCAAATTGCAAACCTAATGCATGATACTTCTAAAGATATTTTCCAGAACTTTGTGCTTGGATCATATTTTTATCTTTTGAACTCCGCCCCATCAAAAAATTTTCATTGTAAAGTAGTTGGTGTGTGAACTTTGAATGCATTGAAGCCTGCTCAAATTTTCTGGCAGTAATTTTCATATGCTTGTAAATTGAATCATACTTTTAGACAATATGCTTTGTCAAAACTTGGAAATCCAGTATCAATCATTTTAGAGTTTCTCAAATTGTTAAATAAACTTGAAAGTGAAAATGAAATAGATTGAACGGAGGAAGGTGGGAAAGATAATTGATTGTGCATGACCATTGACAAAATTGTAAAAGAACATTTAATAAGTGAAGAGTCCTCTGTTTCTAGAACCAAGAAATAATTTGTGTAATCAGCATTCACTTATAAAATCTTCTCTTCCAATGCGCAAATCAATATCTTTAACAAAACTTGAACTTGGAAACATGTCATTGTTGCTTCTTATATTAAGTTCCTTTTGCATAAAATGATTTCAGGTATTGATTCTCCCTCAGATCAAAATAGAGTTCTGAGAGGTAGCAGTGTTACTGGCAATGAAAAATCTTCTGTAGCTTCTATTCCGCACTCGAAATTGCATTGTGACATGGAGGCTCAAATTCATCTACTTGAACAGGAAGCTTACTCTGCTGTCTTGCGTGCTTTCAAAGCTCAGTCCGATGCTCTTACTTGGGTATATATATCTTTAGTTCCCTCTATGTATTTTTTTGTTATCTTTGTATTTTCCAGTGTTGAAGATTTACCTCCTTATTTTATTTTATATATTCATCAGGAGAAGGAAGGTTTGATAACTGAGCTTAGAAAAGAGTTGAGGGTTTCAGATGATGAACACAGAGAGCTTCTTACCAGGGTTAACTCTGATGAAATAATTCACCGCATTAGGTATTGAACTATTTGAATAGTTGCAATAGTGTAGAAAAAATTATTTCGGCAGTTTTTCTGCTTCTACCCTTACAAAGTTATGTAATGAAAAATGCCGTCAGGGAGTGGAGACAAACTGGCTGTTACCAACCTGCAAGGCGCAGCACATCTCAGCCTGGTCATGACATTTTACCTAGTCCAACTGTTTCAGCTTCCCGAAAAAAGCAGAAGACATCCCATTCGGTACTCTTATATACTATGTGATGACTTTAACAGCACATTTTTGTGTTCATATTCAGTGCTTCAATTGTAGGTGGTGCTTTAGGATCCAGAGGTCAAAATCCATAATTGCATTGCACTTAAATTTTTTACTTGAGTTGTACAAAATGAAAGATATATTGATGTCCATTTGATTTTTAATTTCCACCAATTTTGGTACCAGGGTCAATCATTGCCTGCTTTATCTTCAGTGAAGTCTGTACAGTATACTTCTGCTGGACCTACTGGCGGCAGGCATTTTGCAAATCGCAGTTCTAGTGCTCTTGCGTCTAATGTGCCTGCTGAAGCAGCTGCCTTTGATCCATTGATTGGGAAGAAAGTTTGGACTAGGTGGCCTGAAGATAACCACTTCTATGAGGCTGTTGTAACTGATTACAACCCTGCTGATGTATGTTTAGATCTTAAAATAGCTCTTAGAATCTTTGATTATCACATTTATATTTTACCAGGGTAAAACCTTTCAATGCTCCCTGTACCGATTGTCTTTTGATGTTTAGGGTGACTTGTGTAGACAAGTCTACTTTTTTTTCACATTAAGATGCCTTTTCCTTTAGGGGTTTGGTTTCCCATCATGCACAGATTACAGAAAATGAAAAGTATGCAAAAAAATCTTAGTTATTTCATTTAGGATAAATGTGTTTCTCTTTAATGCCTGTAACCTCTTCAAGTATATGTAATAAGTATTCAATATGTCATCCAGATGGAAATAAAAAGGCATAAATGTGATTAGGGCCTAAACTTGGAAGAGCTTGGCAGCACTATATTGATTTTTTCTTAAATAACTTCTCAAACAAAAAAAAATTATCCAATTTTTTGGATTGTGTTGCAGGGCCGGCATGCTTTGGTTTATGATATTAATAAAGTAAATGAGACTTGGGAATGGGTTGATCTCAAAGAGGTATATGTTTTCCTATGCTGTGCTGCATATATCAGAGCAGTAATTAATTAGGTTTCAATCTTTGAACAGCTATATTGAGTTGAAGCACTAGTAAAAAATATGTTAATGGAAAGATTAATATCAAATAATATGAAATGACTAAAAAATGTAACACTTTTAAAGATGGCAACAATAGATAGCAGATGATTTTTGGGTCACTAGCACCACCTTCCTTTAAAATGAATTTAGAAGCCAAGTTTTATATGTGTCTTAGTACCAATTGGACACTGAGAATATATAAAAAGGGTAGCAGAAAGATGAACAGAATTTGCAGCTGCAGTCCCTCATAAAAAGCAGTTTGAATCCTTCTATCAAATTATGTTATTATGGTCTAACACTGAAACTATTTCATTCATCCATTTTCCTACTATTGGCATTTGGCTCCTTTTATCTTGTCTTGGTACCCTGGCCAAAACATCATACTCCAATAGCATATCTTTTTGGTGTTGTTTAACATGCACCTTCTCTGTTCTATCTCAGCTGTTAGATGAGGGTGATATCTACATAAGTGTAAAAAGGTATATATAATCAATGATTATAAGAGCTTCTGAATCCATGCTCTGGCTTTGAAGGGTGCATTGTAGAAGCCATCACCTATCTTCTCTGATCTTGTGTTTATTTAGTACCAATTTAGAGTCACATGGATCATTTTCCTTCCTTGTTTGTGCCACATTATCTTATATGCAAAGTGTAAACTCATTCTTCACTTGCTTACAACATTGTTTCGAGAAATAAAGGAACACAGCTTGAACCAAGATTGTGGTAGGTGAAGTATACAACTTCATCCATTAGTGATTTTGATTGGTCAGATTAGCAGTTAGGTTAGTCAGTCAAAGAAATACAAGGGGTTATGTTAGAAAGAAGGGGAATGGGCCAGAAATTGATTAGGCCCATTAAGGGTGGTGGGTTTATGCTAGCAGATCAGTTGCTGTGTATGAATAGAAAGAGGGGTTGAGAAGGGTTTTATCTTGTCATTTGAGAGAGAATTGGGGGCCTTTGGGCATTGGAAGGTGCAGACCCTCGAAGTTCACTAAGTAGGCACTGTATTGAGGGGAGAAATCCTCTATTCTTTCTAACAAGATACCAGGTTTCTTTCGGATTTGAACAAAACAACAAAAGAAACATGCTAACATCAGGTTAGAATATTGTAATTCTTTATTTGAGAAAATTTGGGGGGTATTGAGGATTTTTTTTATTAGTTGAAAAGCTTTCTAACATTAAGAAAATATTTCATGATCTAACATAGCTTAAGATTTAGGATTTTTTATTTATTATAATAATTCCTGTGGTTGTGCTGTTTCGAATCTTTCTTAACATGATTATTGACTAATTTTAGTTTAGGAACTGCTGCACCATTATTTATGTCATTTTCAGACTAGCAATGCGTGTCTTCATATTTATAACTTTCTCATAATTTCTATTGATCATAATCAAGTTGAAGCCATTTCCAGATATCTTTTAATATCTTCGTTTAACATGGGAGCCTATTTGTTTTATGGCTTTCTGCATTATCAGTGACAGGCGTGTAGTGTTACTTGTAATTCGAATTTTGGGGACTTGTGTGTAGCTGCTCCCCCTTTCCTCACCCAGTTGTCACATGTCCTAAAACTGATGCAAGCAGTACGGATTGTATATTTTGAATTAGGTTGTTGACTGGTTCATGATCTCAGAGGATTACAATATACACCCTCATGCACTCTGAATATGTAAGCTTTTGGGCAAAATAAATCTTGTTTCTTGTTATGCTACAAGTTGCTAGTTTAAATAAGGTAAAATAAATGCAAATGCTCTGACTATCTCTATCCCAAAGGAAATTATGCAACAACAAAGTAGGTAGAATTTGTCATGATGATGATCTTTCATATTTTATGGATAATACTTTCATATTTTATGGATAATATGCCGGTAATTACAGATCTCACCTGAGGATATAAGATGGGAAGGCGAAGATCCTGGTGTACTCCATCGAGGTGGACATGGTGGGCAAGGTCGTGGAGGTAGGAAATTCTTTGGCCATGGTGGCGATTCTTTAGGTGCAGGAAGAGGGAGAGGTCATCCCAGGTTTCAGGCCAGACAAGAATTTCTTCCACCTCAAAATGGTATTGGAAGGCGAGTTTTGGATGACATTGAGTTGCTGAACACAGATTCACTAGTTAAGGAGGTAGTATGATATGCCTAAGCAACCTTGGAGAGACCAAAAGAAAAACAAGAATATTTTTTTAATTTTCTTATAATGTTGATGTTGTAACAGGTAGAAAGGATTTTTGCTTCAAGTCCTCCAGATTCAATGGAGCTTGAGAAGGCAAAGCAAATGCTGAAAGTGAGTTCTCCAACCAATCAACCATGCTTCATACTTTTCCTATCTTCAACCTTCATGCTCCATGGTTATTGTTCATACTCTAATTATTGCTTGAATTGGTGTATAGGAGCATGAGCAAGCACTTGTTGACGCCATTGCAAGGATTGCAGATGCATCTGATGGTGAAAGTGGTAATAGTTAGCCGTCTACATAATCATGCTGCATACTGTTGTATATTAAAAGTCCTATTTTTTTTTCGCTTAGGTCAGATAAAATAAGCCTTTTTGTAATTGAATAAGATTAACATTTTATTATACTAACGTCCACAACAAATTTAAGCAATTCTCTAACTGGGGGAAACCATTTATGCTTTTGTTCATTTTGGATCAGAACTGTGAGGAACTTTTATACCAAGGGGAGATGTAATAACGAGAGTGAATAGGGGACTTTTATTTTAGCTAATGTTTGGATTAAGCTTAAGCTTATTTTGAGAAATAAATGGCTTATTTTAGTTCATTACGAGAATTTTTGGAATAAAAAGCAATTATTTCTCATAATCGGTTGCAAAGCAAGTGCTGAGTGCATATTTGATAATCAATAATTGATGTACATTATCTTTTAGTATTAGAATTGTTTTGCACAATTGGTGCATCACCACACTATACGTTTGATATTAAGCACAATCAAATACAAGTTCTGTAATGGTATAACTATTTATTGTTCCTTATTTACAGATGGAGAACAGCCGTTCTTGCAGCATGGTCAATTAATGGAAAGGGGATGAGAGCACAGGAACCAACTGCATGTTGGAGGAAATCTGTCTTTGGAGCTGAAGTCTCATGGGAGTCCAATTTTGGTTGAATTCATAGTCCACCTATATGCACTTGTAGGATCCAACAGCAGCAAATGGCCGAGATGGTCTTCTTACTGATGCATTTTGTCATTTATTTCTTTCCCTTCCTGACTGTTGCCACATGTGCGAGTTTTGTGCTCAGTGACGATTTTGAATATAGAGCTTCAATATATCACTTGTCGGGCACATCAATTTTTTAGTCTGCATGTAAAATACCATAAATTAATTTATTTTTACCAATGGAAACTCAACGAAAAATGAAAACAAATGGGTTGATGCTTTTTCTTTTTTTTAATTTGTCTTTTTAACATGACTTTTTAACAAATACTGTCAACGTCCCAAACCATTCCTGCAGCACAGCATTGAAAGAGTGTAAGCATCTACCCAAAGGGGGTTTGGCCTAGTGGAAGTCTACTAGGTCCGCAAGACTTGAGAGTGTCCAGGTATACACTACAAGGAGGTCCCAGGACTGTGAAGTTCAAAACTTCAAAGTTTTACATTATCAAAAAAACAAAAGTGTAAGCATCTTAATGGAAGTAAAGAATGCACGAGTCCAATCATCAGGTGTGCCGTGTGCAAGAACCCTCCATCTCAAAATATAAATAAGCTTAAAATTGGATTGACAATAATTAGTGCTTATAGACATTGTACTAGTGGCATAATCATTTAAGGTACAAGGGTATTCCTAAACCCAAACTATAATGTCCAGTATTTGATGAGTCAGATTATGTACCTTCTCCCACCAGAAGCATTGTACCATTATATTCAATGGTTCAAAATTAATTTTTCCATCAAAATCAGTTGTTGTATGTTTCAATGTAGAATTTGTACTGAAATTAATTTGGTTCAAAATTAATTTTTCCATCAAAATTATCAATTATGTTCAAAAATTCAAAGGCAATTTTACCAAGTTATTTTCACAAATGGATACTCATGGTTTTGATAACTTAGAACTGCAACGCGTTTTCACATTAAAAAGTCTCAAGTTACTGGTTTGTTAGTGTGATTGATATTTTGTAAATCATCGAAAAAGCTTACAAAATCTTTGGGGAATAAATTTTAAAGGAATTAAAATGTGGCTAACTTTTATGCCATTAAATTCCGCTGTCCCTATGGATGTAAACAATTCTCATAAAAGCAAACAATTTACAGTATATACTTAAACTAACATGATTGTGACTCAAATTAGCAAAGCTACTAACCAAAGGAAGACTCTGTAAACCACCAAGAGTCAGACACATTGGATGCCATCAGTTTCCATAAGGATGAGTGACATTAAAGTCTAATCCCTATACCCATAGCTAATACTGCAACTAAGATTCTACATTCTATAAAAATGCTAAATCCTATTTGCCTTTTCAATCTTCCTTCCTATTTAGTAAGATTCTACATTCTATAGAAATGCTAAATCCTATTTGCCTTTTCAATCTTCCTTCCTATTTAGCTATTTGGAAGGATTGTAATTCTGGTTTTGTTATTTAGTTTAATATTTCTCCACTTCCTACCTTCCCCGAAAATAACAACAATATAAAAAGATAACTATGTTCACCGAAACACAAGAATCAGTCCTACTCCTGCATAAGGCAACGAAGCCTCCCATAAGAATCCCTAATTTCCACGTAAATCCCTCTCAACAGCAGTTCAAAGACTCTAGGCTGGGATCTTGTACTTAAAACAAAGACTAGAAATTTAGTTACTCCCAGAGTAAGAAATTTCTTGTTCTCTGCCTAGAATGTGTACTCCTTAATTATGTCAATAAAAAAAACTAGTTACAGGGATAGCTCATACAGATGAGATAGAGTAAGGGATTTCGTTTGCTCCAAAAGTACTAGATTTTCTCAAAGAAAAACAGCACTTGGAAGAGTTTGATCTATATCATCAAACAGCGAGATTGCAAATTAGTAATTGATTGATTACCTTGCCATTGCTACAGGGAGAAGTTATCAAATGGACATGATGGATTCTCAGGAACCTGAGACTGTCGAAAAGGTATACAAAGTAGACACTTTAAAATTGTAACAGTGGCAAAAATCATTATACTCAGTTTGATGAAGTTGATTCTAAATCTAAAGGATTATCAGTCTGTTTGTTCTTATGTTTGAAATGCTCAAACTGACGTTGGATCCAATTTAACAAGACACAAGCTTCTGAAGTGCTTTGAAAGTTGTGAGTTGTGACAACAACAAACCAAACACCGTATATCATACTATCAAAGGACACAATTTAGGTGCAATGTCATTGCTCATAGTGTTATTCTTTAATTAATTAGAATTTTATCTTAGCAACCAATAATAAAGGTATACGTACAATTAAACTTAATACAAATTATTGAGGTGAAACTACATTTTATTTATTTTGATCCTCAGTATAATCCAAGTTGATCTGGATGAACTCATTCAACAGAGCAAAGCTCTTCTGGTGCTTTTTTTTTTTCTTTTTTCATTCTCATTACTTAAATCCTGTACCTTATTTAAGTAAAACCAAAACTTCTTATCACTTGGACCAATGCTAGGTGAAATTATGTAAGTTAAACTATTCATTTGGACCTGTAGTTGTTCCTACTTTTAAGTTTTAATCACTATACAAGAAAACTATAAGTAAAAACACATCTCACCTAAATTTTGTGCATTATTATACACTCATAATTAGTCATTTTTATGTATTAACCATTCCAAATTCAATCAATCATGTTTCCCCAACGAATTACCGAGCTAGTAATATAATTAAAGGAAGAAAAACAAAAACAAAATAAATCTACTGTCGTCATGAACCATGTGCATGATATGCACAATCATAAACCACCTACAAGAAATAGAACAAATCATAAAAAGTTTCAATCTTTCAACTTCAACTTACGTTATCGTTATCAAGAGGCTTTGAGAAGGTACCTGAAAAAAATTGAGCAATTTCAAGAGATCTGCGTTGAACTGCGTTCAATGGAATTCGTCTCGAAACGACGTCTATCCGATGCGCGTTTTGCTTTGTTCAAAACTTCGGGGATCCTTCGCTGAAGAGATTTCAGGTTTTGGTTGATACTGATAAATATGTAGGAACGTTTTGTTTGTTGTGAGGTTGAAGATGGGTATAAATGGAAAATGCCGAAACAGTATCATTCGCGTGGGCCCCACAGAGTCATCATTCGCGACGTTATGTATTTGGATTCGAATGCGGGAGAAACTGACATTATTATTTAATTGAACACAGCTATAGAATTAATTGATGGCAATAATAATCGATACTAAACCAGTTACCTATCCTTCCCTTATTAAATAATTCATGTGTTAATTAGGGAACAAGAATGGATTAGATTGTTTGTTTCGAACCTATAGTCCAACCCTGACAGATTCAAGCAAAATCATTTTTATTTGTTAAATAAGTTTTCTTTAGTTAAAAATGTTATATTTCAAGTTATTTAAAAAGTTTTAGTCTAATAGATTAATCTATTAAAATAAATATGGATACTGTTTTTTTTAGCTCATCATGCTATTGATGTTAAACCTAACTTCATCTATTTAACTATTTATAATATATGCAATAAAATAAAATAAGTTTTTAATGAGTAGAAATAAAAATGAGAAATTTTCTTTTTTACTTTATTTTGTGAGGGAAAATGTGGATTAAGAGAAATAAATATACGTATAAAAATATTTTTTTTTCTTCTATGCAGAGAAAAAGTCAAAGACAAATCAATGATAAAAATGATAGAATATTTTTTTAATGAATTTCACAAAAAAAGAAAAAAAAAAGAAAGAAAGAAAGAAACCTCCTGCGATAAAGAGAATATATTTTTGTAATGTCCATACAATTTTTTCTCCTTGCTAAATTCTATCATGTATCAAAAAGTGTAATCACAATTTTCTAATAAATCTGACAATTCCTATCATTAATTTTCTTATTTTTACCTAAACAAGCATAGCATTTTAGTCTTCACGAGAATATACAACCAAAAATATTAGTAGATTATGCTCACTAGTCACTACCTATATTTTATCGTATAAAAAAATTATGATAAAGATTCAAGTTTATTCAAATCACAGCCAAATTCATTTCCTCTTTCCAATATTGTATTATCAATGATTGGGCCATTTCTTCCGTCAAATCTGGCTCATCTGAAGCAATTAGCTGGCGTGAACAGTGCGAAAATTTAATTTTCAAATAAGAAATCTGACAGTAACACCAAATTGGATTTCAATAATTGATTGAATTCCCTCCCAAACCAAAAAAACTATAAGAAACATGAAGAAATTCAATCTCTTCAACGAGTATGTGAGCATCATCAGCTGAATTTTGAAAATCCATTTCCCTCCCAATTCCCAAACAAAAAATCTGTAACAAACATGAAGAATCTCAATCAATCTCTTCAACGCATATCTGACCATTAGCATCAGAAGCTGGAAAAGTTGAAAACAACCAAAAACACAGTTCGCAATGAAATTCGATAATTTTGTCAATTCCCAGAATTGAATTTCAATAGTTCAATTCCCTCCCAAACCAAAAATCTCTAGTTTTTTGAACAAGGAAAAAATGAAATTTATTCAAAAAAGCCAAACACAGGTACAGGTTGTACCACGAGGCCATCAACCAAAGAAATTACAAGATATGACATAAGCAGATCTTACAAAAGAAAAATAACCTCACCAATAAATCTGAAACTGAGTTTCTGTCCCTCATATATACGTATCGGAACAAATAATCGATGCCTCAGTTACAAATAATCTCTAGTAAACTCAATCTCTTACATCTTACAGACTTCATCGAATATCTGAAAATAAGCATCAATATCTAAAAAGTCGAAAACAACATACTGAAAACCCAGTTAGCAGTGTCTGAAACACATCAATTTTGTCAATGCACGTATTTAAGTGTCATTTCCATGATTCAGTTATAATCAAGCACCATTGCCACCCATCAATCTCACATTTGGTTAAAAGATGCTTCTACCCTAGCTTTGTAATCATCTTGCAATGTTGGACTGACTAACATAAATGAATTCTAATAACAAATATATAAATAAATAGTCAAAATGAATGAGCTCTTTTTCCAATCAAAATTTGAAACACCAAACCAAATTTTCATCACCTACTGATAACATATTTGCATTTCAAGCATGGCAATAACAATTGACACCAATTTGATTCTGATTTCGTACCAACTACTAAAAACCTCAAATTTTCTTATTTTCATGATCCTCCGTTCAAAGCTTCAAAATTGAATTGAATACAAGAACAAGCAGCCTTGACGAACCAACCTAATGAACCTATATATCATCATTATCATAATATATATAACACTACACAAGAAAATTTCGCAGCATCAAAACTGAAACTAAAATTGCAACAGAGAAAAACACAATTCTACAGATTCAAATTCAAGCACTACTACCACCAGCTGCTCCCATTAATGCTTTCTTCAATTCCTCACTCGCTTCAGCCTCCGTCGATTTCCCGGGAAAATTACCGTAATCCGACGTCGTTTTCCTATCGTTCTTTTTAGGGTTTTTCCCCAAAATCGAGCCTCCGCTTCGGCCGCCGACAATTTCTCGCCGGAGATCTTCCACGGCGTTCCTAAGCAACCCGTTCTCCGCCTGCAGAACCTCCATCTGCCGCTTCACCGCAAAGCACGCCTCCGCCACGTCAGCACTAGCCGGAACCCTCGGTTTCTCTCCGGCGTCCCCCTTCCCCTTCTTCGAATCTCCGCACTCCATCATGTGCTCCACGCCGATCTTATCCATTACGAGAAACGGAATCTTCTGAAACGCGTTGTTCCCCTTGAACTCCGCCGGAATCCTAACTCCCCACCGGAACTTCACGGCAGCACGTCCCCGCACCGGCAGAGTCGTCCGCGCAGCCACCTCCATGCCGGAGAACATCGAGGCGCCGGAGTCAAGAATCGAAACCTTGGCCGATTCCATCAACGGCGTTTCAGCATTATTCCCATTCTCAACGGCGTCGTTTTGCGTGTTAAAAGACCCAAACCCTTTCCCATCAAAAATCGAAGACTGCGTCTTCTTGAAAGTAAAGTCGCCGAAGCGGGGTTTGAAGTGAAGCATAAACAACGGGGTACCGGTTGTACCGGGAAGGTTAAACTCGCAGCTCATGAGCATGGAGCTCTTGAGAGGGGAACCGAAGGGTCCGGTTCCCGTTTTCACTATGAAGGAAAAAGGGTTCTTTGAGTCGTTGGGTCGATACGCAACTTTGAGAGAAGGACCCGATTCGAAGAAGGTAGAAAGGTTGAGAGTGAGTTCTTTGGATTCGCCAGCGACTATGCCGGATTGGAAGGGCATGCCGAGGATGCCGAGTGGGACTTTTGCTCTCAAGAGGGGTTTTTGCTGTTCCTCGCGGAACTTCAAAGAGGCTTTCATTCTGGGTTTTAGTGCAATTAGGATTTGGGAACCCTAGGTTTTGGTTTTGCAAGTTGGATTGGGATTGTGAATGGTTTTATAGAGGGAAAGTGGATGAATGTCTGCAGAACTCTGAAGAGATTGGAGGAAATTTTGGGATACTTGGCGGAGATTCTGCCAAAATTACTCACTGTTGAGGGGAGAGAAGCTGCAGAGAAGAGAAGAAGAGACTGTCGAGTGTAGGGGCTATTACTTCCTGCACCTCCCAAGTTGTTTCTTGCACCACCTTTATGGTTTCCAGGAAATCAGTCAGAAGGAGGAAGCAACTTGAAAGTGTAGGAAGAGCCCTAACATGGTTATGGTTGTAAGAGAAGGATTAGGCCTTTGGATTGATGTAAGGGTCTTGTGAATGGGCACCTTGATTGCCAAGTTAGCTCCCTTTCTTGACATTAAATTTGTTATTATCAATTATATCATTTTAGTCATGTTTCTACATCCTTAACAGAAGCATGTTTCTCTACCCTAGAAGATTCGAAGACCTTGATGTCATCAAAATTTGGTTGCTTTTATCCCTCGATATTCGCAGAACTCTTTTCCATGTGTTCTATCATGCCAAATCCATGCACCACCATTCACCATCGTGATTAAGATGAAAGAACCAAGAGGTCAATCTATTATAACATTATTTATAAGCACTTTTATTATGTGTACTCTTTTTACATTCCATTTAATTGAATTTTGTTTTAGGAAATATATCGGCTAGGCCATGTATCCACAATACGTCTCGACCCTCAACATATGCGGATGACGAGAACCATTCAGCTTTGATTATCGCCAATAAACCCACTTAAGGGTAATTACTTGATTAGAAGTGCTTAAGCATGATTAGGAGGTGCATTACTAAACTAGTAATCAGGACGTGTAGGCTGATAGACCCCAGACCCAATAAGGTCAATATAAAAAAAGGTGAATCCCCCAGGTATGAGGACTGACTAATTCTTAAACATTTACTATATATCATCTACAACTCTGAGCAAAACCCTCACTTGAGAGTTGGAGTGCCTTTTGCAAGTAGCCCCCCGCTCTTTCGGACTCACTCACACCAAAGACTTCGATAAGGAACCACTAGAGAAGATCCTTCGACACAGCAGAAGACTATTCAACACAGTAGAGGACCCTTTGGCGGAAGGGTAGGTGTTCGATCCATCTGTGACAGAAACTATTTACCATCACGAAGACATTAATATGGAAGATCAGACTAACCTGTCTTCGATAGTTAGGAGACTACAAGCTCAGGTCTTTGAAATGCAAAGAAATCGTTGCCCTTCAGTACGAGAACGCCCACCCCCGAGAGACACACAGGTCACGAAAACCTATACCTGCTGGAAGGAGGAGAGGCCAAATCAACCTTGGTCTGCTTACCTAGAGCCACTAATATGAGTGTGCGTTTAGATGCTATTTCCCCATTCCTCAACACTTTGGGAAGATAAGTGTTGCGGTTTAAGAACCCCTTCGTCCCTAGCATCATGGAGGAGATTTTTTCTTCCAACTGGAAGAACTTGACTATGGAGAAGTATGATGGTACCACAGACCTAGACGACCATGTGGATGTGTACATTACCCAGGTGAGCCTGCACACCACGGATGATGCAATCCTCTATTAGGTATTCCCAACGTCTCTAAAGGGGTAGACCTTCCATTGGTTCATAGGGCTACCTACCAACTTCGTGGATACGTTCGGTACTCTGGCTGCCTGTTTTGGCACATAGTTTGTCACTAGCCGGCTTCATCGCCTAACGTTTGTCCCTCAACAACATCCGACAAGAGAAGAGGGAACCGTTGTGGACCTTTAAGGAATGTTTCAGAAAGGTTGCATTGAACATCCAAAACCTTGACCCAGCAGTGGCTATACACCATTTGATAACGGTGTTACGACCAAGACCTTTTGCCAACCGCCTATACAAGAAACCAACATCTGATCTCGACGAATTGTGGACAAGAGCAACTAAGTATATGCAGATGGAAGAGTTAGCCAAGTACCGGAACTAGGTGTCAGCCGATGTCATGTTAGCCAAGAAAGATAATGATAAACCCAACTTTAACAAAGCTCGCGACAACGAGAGGAGGAATTGGCTATCGTGAAAGCTGCATTATACCCAATACACTCCTCTTACCGCTAGTAGATATCATATCAGGGATCAAGCCTTTGCTGTCAACATTTTGATCATGCCTAAAAGAGCTAACACCCCACTCGACAAAGGAATGCAATGCCTTGAAGGACAAGATAAAAGAACTCATCAAGCTTGCCTACCTAAAGGAGTTCGTCCACAAGCCACAGCCGTACAGGCTCGAGTCTAGCTGAGGGAGGGAGCGAGAACATATAGGTTGGTCAACAAGGCGGAGGAGCTAAAGCCGCTCGAGGAAGAGGGAAGAGAGACCCCTCGACCAACCGAGGCTGGTTATAAACACCATCACTGAAGGTTTCACTTAGGGTGGGGCCACCGCCTCTGCATGAAAAAGATCATCAACATGATCTCCCGACACCGAGTACCTAACATGCCCCTATAACCTTCACAACACGTGACTTCAAGGCAATTGACCCAGTGTTGAGATAGCCAACTGCAAAGTCAAGAAAACCCTTATAGATCAAGGAAGCTTGGCCGATATCTTGCTTTGGAACACCTTCAAATAGATGGATATACCCAAGTCTGAAATCCTCCCACATGATGACCCCATGTTCAATTTTGTTGGGGAACAGGTAAGGACAAAGGGTTGTATTTGGCTTTACACCAAGTTAGGGCATGAAGGGTCATTACAAAAAAGACTAAAGATATGATACATCACAGTGCATGCTCACACATTGTACAACATTTTCCTCGGCCGTCCTTCGCTCAATGTCCTCAGCATAGTTGTTTCAACCCTTCACCTCACGATGAAGTTCCCGTCGAACAGCAAGACCATTATAATTGTGCATGCCGACCAAAGGACAACTAGAGAATGCTACAAGGCCAACCTTAGGTTACACCCTCACACAAGTAAGGGAGCCCCATAAGTTGTCCATTGTGTGGAGGCTGGGATGGAAGCCAAAGAGGTAGAGGGACTAGAGCTCAACCCCAGAACCAATGATGACAATCGAGTGACATCGATAGGGGAGACGTCAACTTTTCAACTCGAACCTAAGGAAGGGAAGGTCACTCAGTTGGGGAACCATCTACCCAATGACAACAGCAGCTAGATACAGCGAGTCATCTGAGAGCACACCGACTTGTTTGCATGGTCCGCGATAGGCATGCCTAGCATTAATCCAAGCTTTCATTGTCATAAGTTAGCCATATGTAAAGATGCCAAGCCTTCTGCCCAACAGAAAAGAAAAATGGGGAAAGAGAGGTGTCGAGCAGTACAACAAAAAGTGGCCAAGTTGGCAGCCGCCCAGTTCATCAGGGAGAGTGACTTGGCTCTCTAGCATGGTCATGGTCAAGAAACCGAACAGGAAGTGGAGGATGTGTATGGACTACACAGATCTGAATCGAGCATGCTCGAAGGATGCATACCCACTCCTGAACATCGACTGGCTGGTCGATGGAGCAGCTGAACACATGATGTTGAGTTTTCTGGATGCATATTTCAACTACAATTAGATAAGGATGGATCCTAAGGATGGGGAGAAGATGACATTCATCACTAAATCTGTAAACTTTTGTTACAAAGTCCTTCCATTCAAACTGAAAAACCCCAGGGCAACGAATCAGCGTTTGATGGACAAAGTATTCCAGGGTTAGCTTGGATGGAACCTAGAAGTTTACATGGACGACATCATGGTCAAGTCTAACGACTTGACAACCCACTTGGCGGATGTGGAGGAAGTTTTTAGCCAACTCAGAAAGTATAACATGAGACTGAACCCTGAAAAGTGTGTCTTTGGGGTAAAAGGGGGGAAGTTTTTGGGTTTCATGCTCACCCACTAGGGAATATATGCTAACCCAGACAAATGTCAAGCCACTTTAGATATGAGGAGCCCCTGGATTGAGAAGGAGGCTCAGAGACTAGCCGACTGAATAGCCTCATTGTCAAGTTTTTTTACCAAGAATAGGTGAGATGGCTAGACCCATTATGAACCTCCTCAAGAAAGCCAAAAACTTTGTCTGGGATGAAGACTACAAAGAAGTCTTTCGGAAACTGAAAGTAACATTGGCGACACCTCCTATCTTATCAAAATCGGATACTAGCAAGAAGCTGATTATCTATCTTTCGATCTTGGTTGAGGCCAGAAGCATAGTGCTGGTATAGGAAAAAGGAAGTGAGTTGAGGTTGGTGTATTTTGCAAGTCGGGTACTACAAGATCTCGAGACAAGGTGATGGAAAAGGTGGCCTTCACACTTCTTAATGTTGCTCGCCATCTCCGCCAGTACTTTTAGAGCCATAGGATCACTGTTCGGACTGATTGCCCTATAACTAAAATGTTGCGTAAGCCTGAGTTGGTCGAACGAATGATGACGTGGTCAATCGAACTTTCAGAGTATGATATGGCCTATGAGCTGAGAGGAACTATTTGGGCACAGGTGCTGGATGACTTTATCAATGAGCTTCATCCCCCCCCCCCCCCCTCTCCCCGCACTGTAATTAGAACAGGAATGATGGACGATGCATGTGGACAAATCCTCCAACCAGCATGAGAGTGGAGTTGGGGTTATCCTAGAAGGACCCAATGATATGGCCATGGCACAATCATTAGGCTTCAGCTTCAAAACCACTGACAATCAAGCTGAGTATGAGGCCCTCCTCGTAGGACTAAGACTCGGCAAAAAGGTTGGCACTCAAAGAGTCCAATATTAAAGCAATTCCAAAGTCATCATCAAGAAGATAAACAAGGTGTTTTTGATCTGAGACCCCAACTCCTAAAGTACTACCATGTGTTTGAAAAGCTCAAGGGAGAGATTAAGGAAGTGCAGGTGACTTACATAAGCTGAGAGGTCAACGACAAGGCCGATGAGTTGGCTCGGCTAGCAACCTCCCTTAAACCTAGGCAGCTTAAAACTTTCATTCTCCATTTGGTTCCTAAACCTAGTATCTTAGGAGAAGAATGCTTGTAGGTAGCAGAAGCTCTTTTTTGGATTCAAAAGGAGATACTCAAGTACTTAAGGCATGCGATACTCCCAGTTGACAAGGATAGAGCCAGAAAGATAAGAACACAAGCCTCCAGGTACACTCTAGTGGCCAGCAAATTGTATAGGAGAAGGTTCTCCTCACCTTTGCTCAAATGTCTTGACTAAGACCAAGCTAACTACATAATCCGAGAATTGCAGGAAGGCATTTGCAATTTGCACTTTGTAGAAAGGCCTATAGCCACCAGAGTTTTGAGGGTTGACTACTATTGGCCAACTCTAATGACAGATTACTCGAACTTTGTGAAGAAGTGCCTATAGTGCCAAAGACATGGAAATCTGATACATCAGCCGACCAAAGAGCTGC
This sequence comes from Glycine soja, assembly GCF_004193775.1. Classification (NCBI taxonomy): domain Eukaryota; kingdom Viridiplantae; phylum Streptophyta; class Magnoliopsida; order Fabales; family Fabaceae; genus Glycine; species Glycine soja. The sequence continues at coordinate 21,434,531 of NC_041010.1, read as the reverse complement.
ATCCAATGGTCTCCCTTTAGTAGTTCGTTATTTGGGGAATGGACATTCTCGGACCTTTTCCTATAGCTTTGGGGCAAAGGAAATTCCTACTAGTGGCAGTTGATTATTTCCCCAAATTGTTGGAGGTCGAGCCACTAACAAGCATCACGCCCTAAGCGGTCCAAAAATTCTTCTAGAAAAATATCATCACACACTTTGGAATTTTGAATACACTGGTCATAGACAATGGCCTACAATTCACAAATCGAAAACTCAATGAATTCCCAAGTGGCCTCAATATCAAGCATAGGGTGACATCGGTAAAGCACCCTCAAACCAATAGGCGAGCCGAGGCAGCTAACAAGGTAATTTTGGGCGATCTGAAGAAGCTTCTAGATGGAGCCAATGGAAGATGGGTCGAAGATCTTGTGGAGATCTTATGGGTGAATTGGTGCACCCCCCCCCCCCCAATCTACAACACATGAGACCCCTTTTTAGTTGATATACGGGATAAGTGTTATGTTGCCAATCGAGGTGGGAGAGGTCTTTCTCTAAAGACATTACTTCGCTGAGGTTTAAAATAAAGAAGCACTACAAATAGACCTAGACTTGATCAAACAAGTACGAGAAGATACGGTCATCATGACCTAGGCATTCAAGCAACGCATGACCCGATGCTTTAACTCTAAGCTCCCATCAACAGTTTGAGGAAGGGGACCTAGTATGGAAGGAATACAGAGAAGCCTAGAAGTTCTTGTTAGATCGAAATTCACCACCAACTAGGAAGGGCCCTTCAAAATCCGGCACAATTCGAAAAACGGAGCATATAAGTTAGAAGAGCTATCTGGGAAGGTTGTCCTGAGGACTTGGAACTCCATGCATTTGAAAGTTTATTATAGTTAGGTTCATCTCTGTAATAAGTGGTGTACTCTTTTTTTCCAAACTCAACAATACTTAATCAATCCATCCTTTGTACAAGATCCTTCATTAAAGTTCTTTCTTTCATAAAGATATATCTTGAACCTTTTTGAAAACCTATTAATACTTGAATGAGAAATAAAGATTAGATCAAGAGAATATATACACAACCTTTTTATACTTTCCTTAAAGGTGTGAGTTGCTTCTTCCAAGCACTTTTCTTCTCTTCTTTCTTTTACTAATAACAACACATGATCTTAACTCATTCAGAAGCTAATTGTGTTATTTTTGAGATTGTTATGATATTATGTTAAAGAGAACACAAGCTGGTTATTTATGGAGAAAACAATTATAATAGTCTATAATCGATTAAATCTACAAAGTAATCAATTAATTCAATGAAGTAATTGATTAGATTATCTTTTTAATCGATTAAAGTGTTGTTCCAAACACTTGGAAACAACTCAAGAATAATGTAATTGATTAGATACTCAAAGTAATTGATTAAAGTGTTCTTGTTCACTTCTGAAACACTTATAAAAAGAGAAGTAATCAATTATATCACATGGTAATCAATTAAAGCAGAGACTCCTGAATAAATCAGTCCTTGTCTCAAAAACAACTGTGTAATCGATTATGAGAAGGTTGTAATCGATTAAACCAATACGAGACATAACTCTGCAAGCTTCAGACAACTTGTGTAATCGATTACAATAGGGTTGTAATCAATTAAAACAGAGAGTTTTGCATTCTAAAGAAACTTTTCTAACTTAGAAACTTTTCTTTTCACTTATTGATGATGATGCATGATGCACAAAAGATATGCAACATTCAATATAACAACCAATACAAATGTCACTCAAGGGAGTTAGGCATGTAAAAGACAAAACATCTTCAAGCTTTTCTCTAAGTTTCAAGCTTTAGTCTTCGTGTTTTTCATGTTGCTCTCCCTATCTCTAACAATCTCCCCCTTTTTGGCTTTGATGATGTCAAACTTAAAAATGACATTGAGTGCATTTGGAGGGTCTGAGTCTTGAGATTAGAGTCTTGCTATTCTTAGTCAATCCTAAAAAATCTTAACACTTAAGAGAATATCAATTCATATCATCATCATCATCATCATCATTGATGCAATCCTCCCTAGAAAGGTACTAGTCACCAGAGCCATGAGCAAGAGGCTCCATGAGGATTGGGCTAGAGTTGTTGAAGAAGGCCTTAGGGTTCTCATGAATCTCAGGATAGATTTTTGAGCCCATGGACCAAGGTTGGGTCTATTTTTCTTTGTAAATATTAGAATAGGTTTTCCTTCTTTTGGGACTTGTATTTTGGCCATTTTAGGTTTGTAGGGTACCCTACAAATTAAGGGCATCATATCCTACAAGTTAAGGTTACCTAGTAGTATAGGGTTTTAGCCTTGTATTTCAAGGCATTTTTCATAGTCTTTGTAGTAGGGACTTTTTTTGTATTTTAATGTATTTTGGGGGGTGAACTTAGCTATTAGAGGGTATGTGTTCCCATGGGGTGAGCTTAACTATTGGAGGGGTGTAACACTTGCTTCTCAAGGAAGCTTCTTAAGGAAGCTTTCTTCCATTTTGGCATGTGATGAGCTTAGCTATTGGAGGGATGTAACACTAGCTTCTCAAGGAAGCTTCAGGAAGCTTACCTAGGCTATAAATAGAAGCATGTGTAATACTTGTGGTAACTTTGATAAATGAGAAACTTGTGAGACACACTTCAAAGTTTAACTTCTCTCCCTTTCTTCCTTTAATTTTCCATGCCACTTTCTCTCTCTCATTCTCTTCCTTCATTGAAGCTTCCTGTAACAACCCACCTCGTCGCTACGATATCACCATCCTAAACCGCGATAAATTCAATTTTTTTAAATAAAAACTCCCTTAATTTTTGTTGCCTATGAAAATAAAGATAATTTTTGTCTTGACATTCATTCACCAAACTATACACATTTACTTAGGTGAATATACATACATATATATATATATATATATATATATATATATATATATATATATATATATATATATAGTAATAGTAACTCAGTACACGTCATACACATAATGGAAATTAAACTTGTTTATACATATAATTAAAAATCTGACCTTTACATCTTTTGTTCAACGAAAGGAATCATGAACCAACTATGGAGGAGTTGATTAACAAAACACAACTCTTTCCCAAAATAATCCCAACGTCATTACGTCGACTCGACGACTCCTCAACAGAACCTCACTTCCTGCACCCTACTGCTATCATTCTGCTCCCACGAACAAGGTTCGCAATCATCATAGGTATCAACTGTTAGATCAAGTGGCCTCAGAATAATTAAGAAGGGGGGTTGAATTAATTATTCCTAAACCTTTACTAATTAAAAAACTACTCTTCTAAGGCTTTTACTAAATTGTTAAGAGAATGAGGAGTAGAATAGAAACTTAATAGAAAGTAAAAGTGGAAATTAAATGCACAGCGGAAAGTAAAAAAGTAGGGAGGAAGGAGACAAACACACAAGAGTTATTATACTGGGTCGGCAACAACCCGTGCCTACATCCAGTCCCCAAGAGACCTGCAGTCCTTGAGATTTCTTTTCAACCTTGTAAAAATCCTTTTACAAGCAAAGATCCACAAGGGATGTACCCTCCCTTGTTCTCTTTGAACCTAGTGGATGTACCCTCCACTAGAACTGATCCACAAGAGATGTAGTCTCTCTTGTTCTCAGTCAAACCCAAGTAAATGTACCCTCTACTTGTACCACAAAGGATGTATCCTCCAATGTGTTAAGACAAAGATCTCAGGCGGTTAAACCTTTGATACTTTGTGAATGGGGATACAAAAGAATTCTCAGGCGGTTAGTCCTTTGAACACTTTTGTATAAGGGAATGGGAAGAATCAAAAGAATTCTCAGACTATGTCGTTTTGAATTCTTTGACAAGGAAGAAGGGAGACACAAAAGAATTCAGGCGGTTAGTCCTTTGTTCTTTTGGAAAAGGGAGAAGAGAGACACAAAAAGAATTCAAGCGGTTAGTCCTTGGCAAATTCTTTTTGGCAGAGGGAGAAGAGAATAAAAAGATGAATAACACAAGTTTTCAAGGTTTAGAAAACCAGAAAACTTTGGAAAGCTTTTGGTACCAAGAAGAAGAAGAAGTTCAAAGAGATTCAAGGCTTGTAAAGGATTGTATGAATAAGTGTTCAAGATTATTGAAATACAAAACAAAGCCTTGCTTTTATAGACTCTTCATGTCTGGTCAAGACAATCATTAGAAGAGTTATGACTTTTAGAAAAACTTAAAAACCAATTTGAAAAAGTCAAAAACTATTTGAAGAGTTACATCTTTTGATTTTATTCAGAAACAATCACTGGTAATCGATTACCAAATTAGTGTAATCGATTACACAAAGCTTTTATGTGAAAGGATGTGACTCTTTACTTTTGAATTTGAATTTCAACGTTCAAAGGCACTGGTAATCGATTACCAAAACATTGTAATCGATTACAGCTTTTTGAAATTAATTGGAACATTGTAAATTCAATTTGAAAACTTTTTCAAAACAATTTTGCTACTGGTAATCGATTACAACAATCTGGTAATCGATTACCAGAGAGTAAAAACTCTTTGGTAAACATGTTTTGTGAAAAATCCATGTGCTACTCAGTTTTTGAAAAATCATTTTCATACTTATCTTGATTAAGTCTTCTCTTGATTCTTGAATATCTTGAACTTATCCTTTGATTGACCTTTGAGCTTTTTGTCATCACCTTTGTCATCATCTTTTGTTATCATCATTGTTATCATAAAAAAATCTTTGAATCACTTTTGATTCACCATGAAGCTTTGCTTCTACATCAACCACACGATACAAAATTGCAAGGGTGAGTTCATTATAGAAAGAACCAATACAAAAACCAAATAACCACAATTAGTAAGAGAACATAGACAAACATCATGAGCTTACACAACATTCGTTAATCAACACACACATCCAACAATTATTCATCATCCATCCATGGATCCAATCAATTATGCTCAAGATGATGCATGCACCTAACCTCAACTCTCAGATGCAATGTGGTACGTACCATCCCCAAGGAAATAGCCTAAGCGTGTCCACACGATACCTCATTTAGGGAAACCATGCAGTATTTGTCGAGGTCACCTAGTCGTGCACCGTAACTCCCCCCTCCCCCTCGGTGATCAGCCTAGGCCACAAGGGAGTTCCCTACCAGGTGACACACCCCCTAGTACAAAGTACATACTGCCATAATTTATACTATTTCCCGTGTCACATGTGGCATGAACCATGGGCGTCGCCAAGTACCTGACCATGGATGAATTAAAACACCTAAGCATCCCCTCATAAATGCTTAAATCCTTTAACCACTCTATTTTCCCCCCACAAGGGACATCCGACAAGGTCAGCGCACCCCCCTATGAGCATACACAACATACGATGTATGAACATGGTCGTTGTCAAGTACATGACCATGGATGAATTAAAGCGCCTAAGCATCCCCTTAGAAATGCTTAAATTCTTTAACCACTCTAGTTTCCCACACAAGGGACATCCAACAAGGTCACTGCACCACCCCATGAACATACACAACATGCACATCTCAATGCATTTCCAACATCATCAACATTCCGTTTCAATATCATTCTCAACATAAACATCATCTCATCTTAATGACATTATCAACAACAATAACAACAACCTCATTTCATATTCACATAATCGTCAATAATAACATCAATTCATGTTGACATGATCTTCATTAGCAACGTCATCTCAAATCAATATCATCATAAATATCAACATCACCACATATCAATTAAAGTCATCAATAGCAACATCAACAGTAAGTCACATTCCTTATATACATATTTCTTTCATGCCTGAGATTCACACTCCTCAGGTCTTCAAACAACACAAGTCAAATAAAGACAATAAGTTCATTCATCAACAATAAATATATCGCATCCCATTCGTCAAAAACATAGTTTTTCTTCAAAACCAGCATGCACATCAATAAAAATTATATCACATCCGATTAGTTAAAAACGTTGTTTTCTATAAAGGAAAATCAGCATGCAACAAAGACATGCATATATTCTCATAGCTAGGTTCCCTGACCCTAACTTTGGTGTCAAAACAGTAAATTTTATAATAAACTCCTCTCACCTATCGTGAGCTTCCCGTCGGTTCCTCTTTGCGTCACTTAGAGGTCTCTTTCTCCTTCACGCTTGTCGGTCCAACGCAAGTCTCTATTACACCAAAATGAAGGAAATTACTATGAATTTCAGAAATAAAGTTAACAACAATACTCTGAGTCAAATACTCATGTCACTACATGAAAGGGTTGAGGGTTGTTTCAGATTTTACGAAAGGAACATCATTTTGAAATTCCGATCACATTGGCGTGATCGGGGTTCAATGAAGATCACGAAAATAACACTCATTTGATAAAAAGATAACTTTTACAAAGTCTCTTTCTCTAAGGTTTTTCGAAGGAAGCGTAAAACATACAATGATGGTTCCAAAGTCAGAAAAGATGCAAAGATAAGCTTAAACTACCAAGGAACAAGCTTAAAATCACGGTTACCTCAAAGAAAACTGCAAAGGTCAAATTGGGCTTCGTTCTCTACCGAAACCTTGAGACAAGCTTGGAAGATTCCACTTCGATTAAAGGGTTCCTCTCGGTGTGGGGTTTCAACGGAGAACTATGGCAGCTTGCAGTGGCTATCGGTGGTTGTGGGTGATGGACAAGAAGCTTGGGGCATTGAGGAAGGGTTTTGGAAGAAAGAAGGAGAAAGGAATGGTTGTTTTCCAAGGCTACACGAAAAATAAGACTTGAAACACTCAAGTGTTTCTACTCTCAGGAAAAGAAGCTTTTCTCACACACCAAAAGACATATTGTAGATCGTAACGATCAGGTCGTAGAAATCTGTCCTATGAACCTCCAGACCAAATTTCGAGAAGATCTAACAATTAACGATTGCAGGAGGGCGCTTTTACCAAGGTAGCTTCAGGTAGCTTCCTTGAGAAGCTTTTCTCGAGAGGCTTCCTTGATAAGCTTCCTCGTGAGGCTTCTTTGAGAAGCTAGAGTTTTAACTACCCACACCCTTATAATAACTAAATTCACCTCCTTGAAATAAAACATGGATAAAACAACACAATAAATAAAATTAAACATCAATTATAATTACTAATAATATTTCAGGGTGTTACACTTCCTCTTTAAGTTTCTTATCCAAGGCACTCTCTTAGTGGTGAAGCTTCTCCTTCCATGGCTTATTCTCTAGTGGATGACGTATCCTCTCATCTCATCTTCATTATCTTTTGTTGCAACTTCATGGCTGAAAATCACCATTGAAAGACCTCATTGAAGCTCAAAGATCCAGCCTCCATAGGAACTTCTCAAGCAAGCTTCCATCAATCATCATATATCTTACTAAAGATATAACTGATGCTAATGTAGTGCAGTCTGCTAGTTCATCTCCCAAATGCTTATGTAGTACAAGCAAATATGCAATGCATCAATTCATCTCCCCCTTTTGGCATTAACAAAACCAAAAGGTTTGAACTTATACACAGATCATACAAATGAAGGGAAAGCATTTCATTAAAAAACATTACAATCATTAATCATAGAATCATGAAAACTTACCTATCATAGTAAGACACACAAAACAAAACAAATCAACAGACAATAGAACCAAGCACAAGAACATAACTGCTCTTCATCCTTATCCGGGTTGAGAAGGTTACTAAGGGTTAGCCTAATTTTTGTGTTCTCTAGCCTAGTGGTAATGTTCTCTAAGGTGTTGTGAACATCGGCTGAGTGTTCTTGATGGAGGTGAAGCATGCCATCCATCTTTTGAATCATAAGAGACTCAAAAAGACTTCATTGGTGTGCAAACTCTTGTTGAGCTTCATCTTCCGCTTCTTCTTCCATTTGGTCCATGTTTGTTTCTGTTGGTGGCTCTCCAGCCATAATCCATTCATGTTCAACAAATCTCATCCCAAGCTTCTTGAGATGCCTTTTGGTTTTCTCATTAGATGCTCTGGTGAAATCAACTATCTCATTAAAGACATCGATATGAAAATAATCAATGAATCTAGAGGCTAGCACAACATACAAAAACACATAATCCACTAACCGAAGGCTCTTCAACATGATATTTTCAATCAGAAGCACCCAATTCACTTGAATACCTGATTTTAGACCATACACGATTTGTAAATCGTTGTCAGTCACCTGTGCATGGTTGCTAGACATTGGTGTGAGAATGTATGTTATGAGATACACAAGCATTCTATCTTTAGCAATTAAACCACCTACATCTAAGCGATTCCTCAGATTCCTTGTTGGGCCAAGGAGCATACCTCTGTAAGTTTGCATCTTGTTGTAACCATCAGCAGATTCTTCAAACTTGCGGGCTCCACCCATGTCCAGTCCGGTTACTACCTTCTAAACTACAGCATCGATAACCATTTCTACACCATTAATAGTACAAAACATATTACCTTCCAAATCAGCTTGGGCACAAGTATAGAAGACCTTCACCAGCTTCGGGTAGAAAGTTCCTTTCATCTGTATAAACTTGGACAGACCCTGTGCTTCGAGTAGATTAGGGAAGTTAAACCCTTGTTGAGAAAACCACTCCAAGTCCAAAAACTTAGGGATTCTCGCATTATTCACTGCGTATATAATCTTGAAATCGTTCTTCTTATTCTCATCTATGAACCACGTGTCAAGCCTGTTGAGAGCAGGCTAAAAGCACTTTTCTTGCTTCCTCTTGGAGGACTTGGCCTTCTTTTGAGCTCTGGAGGGGTTGTTAGCCATCTTTAGAAGAGAAATAGAGGGTTCACAGGTAGAAGAAAGTTAGGGTTTCAAAAATGGTAATTTAAGGAGGTGTTGATGTGATTGAAGATGGGGTTAGGGTTGCCTTTTATAGAGGGATAATGACGTTCTGGTTGGCTGAGGTAGGTGGCGGGAGTAAAAGTTGGAGTAATGGAGGTTTTGATGAGATGAAGATGAAGAAATGTAACAGATTACACGCAACAAACACACAAGTAATTGATTAAAATGACATAGTAATCGGTTAAACTGGCCCTTGTTTTCACTTAAAACCAAAAGATGTTATAAGTAATCGATTAAATATGCCAAAAAAACTCCCCCTAAGGCCATGGTAATCGATTAAAATGTTAAGTAAACGAAATCCATCCTGAACTCATACATATAAGCATGTAATCGATTAAACATATAGGTAATTGATTAAAATAGACGACTTTAAACAAAAACACCACAAACACATAAAGCGGTAATCGATTAAAATGTGGGGCAATCGATTAAAATAGAAGATTTTCAAAACTCAAAGCACATACCAAGCAATGGTAGTTGATTAAATTATGGCGTAATTGATTAAAACATAAAGTTTTGAAAAATTGATCATGCAACTAACATACAATATTCGATGAAAACGAAGAGTAAACACATGATTTTATGAAAAACAAATGAGTAAACACACAACTCAACAAACTAAGACACGTCAAGAGTAATCAAGTGACACAGAAAGCAATATGCAACAAATAATGTGTATTAAACAAAAATTTATTCTATGCTAGATCCATCTAAAATGCCTAGTTCATTTCTAATGAAGAATAACCTATCTCAAGTAAGTGGTTTAGTGAAAATGTTTGCTAGTTGATGCTCACTATCTATGAACTCAACGCAGCAATCACCTTTTAACACATGATCTCTAAGAAAATGATGCCTTATTTCTATGTGTTTAGTCCTGGAATGCATGACAAGATTTTTAGTTAGATTGATCAGACTTGTGTTGTCACATCTTAGAGGAATGTGATCAAGGTTTACTCCAAAGTCTTTAAGTTATTGCTTCATCCAAAGACTTTGAGCACAACAACTTCTAGCTGCTATATACTCAGCTTCTATAGTGGAAAGTGTTGCATAAGCCTGTTTCTTGCAATTCCAAAACACTAGGGAGCTTCTTAATAGGTGGCATGTCCCACTTGTGCTTTTTCTATCTAATTTGCAACCTGTAAAATCAGAATTTGAAAAGCCTATTTAAGGAAGTACCTTTGGGATACCACAAACCTACATTGGTTGTGCCCTTAAGGTAATTAATGATCCTTTTAACGGCTATTAAGTGAGATTCCTTAGGATTGGTCTGATATCTCGCACATAAGCTAAATATTAGCATGATATATGGTCTACTTGCAGTTACATAAAGAAGTGATCCGATCATACCTCTATATCTTGACTCATCCACTAATTTACCTTTCTCATCTAAGTCAAGGTAGGTTGAAGTTGTCGTTGAAGTAGATGCTTCTTTGCATTTTTCCATACCGAATTTCTTGATTAGTTTTGTACATTATTTGGTTTGGCTAAGGAAGGTTCCATGTTTCATCTGTTGACTTGGAGTCCAAGAAAGAAGTTTAATTTTTCCATTATAGACATCTCAAATTCTTTATGCATACAACTTGAAAATTCCTTACACAAAATTTCATTAGTAGCACCAAATATAATATCATCAACATATATTTCAACAATTAACAACTCACTATTTACTTTCTTAATAAGCAATGTTTTGTCAACTTGGCCTTTAGTGAAAGATTGCTCAATTAGAAAATTACTCAATCTATCATACCATGACCATGGTGCTTGCTTCAAACCATACAAAGCCTTTTTTCAGTCTGTAGACATGGTTAAGATGTTCATAGTCCACAAATCCTGGTGGTTGATCTACATACACTTCTTCTCCAATGAGACCATTGAGGAAGACGGTCTTCACATCCATCTGAAAAGTTTGAAATCCATGATACTTGCAAATTCTAGCAACAATCTTATGGCTTCTAACCTTGCAATTGGAGTGTAGGTTTCATCATAGTTGATTCCTTCTTCTTGGTTGTAACCTTTTGCAACCAATCTTGTTTTATTCCTCACTATGATGTTAGATTCGTCAAGTTTATTTTGAAACACCAACTTAGTTTTGATTGATTTGTGAGAGGTTGGTTTAGGAATAAAGTCTCACACTTCATTTCTCTTAAACTGATTTAGCTCTTCATGCATTGCCATCAACCATTGTTCATCGCACAAAGCTTCATCAATGTTTCTTGGTTCAACCTAAGAAACAAAAGCCATGTTGTTACACAAAATCTTGAGTCTAGAACGAGTAGAGACACCCTTTGAGATTTCTCCAATAATTTTATCCAAAGAGAGGTTTTTCTGAGTTCTCCATTCTCTAGGAAATTCTTTAGGCGTTGTCGTAGAGATATCTTTGCTTTGTTCAAGCTCTTCAGCCTTGATGCCATCTTCAAGAGCATAATCTTTTTCCTAAAAACCTGCATCTTCTTCTAAAGAATTATCTTGAACAATAGAGTTAGTTTCATCACAAAATACATGTACATATTCTTCAACATTTAGTGTTCTTTTATTGAATACTCTATATGCTTTACTATGCAATGAATAACCAAGAAAAATAGCCTCATCGGCCTTTGCATCAAATTTGCCAAAAGATTCTTTACCGTTTTTTAAAACAAAACATTTGCAACCAAAAACTCTTAGGTGAGAAATATTTGGTTTTCTTCCTTTATATAGTTCATAAGGAGTTTTCTTCAAAATAGGTCTAATAAGTACTCTGTTCAAGGTGTAGCAAATAGTACATACAACATCAGCCCAAAAGTACTTAGGTAACCTTGTTTCATTTAGAAGGGTTCTTGCACCTTCTTCAAGGGATCTATTTTTCCTCTCCACAACACTATTCCGTTAGGGTGTTCTTGGGGTAGAAAAATTGTGGTGAATTCCATTTTCTTCACAAAAGTTTTCAAAAGACTCATTTTGAAATTCACCTTCATGATCACTTCTAAATGAAACAATGTTGAGACTTTTTTCATTTTAAATCACCTTGGCAAGTTTGCAAAAAGCGTCAAAAGCTTCATTTTTCATTTTCAAAAACAAAGTCCATGTGAACCTTGAGTAATCATCTAATATAACTAAGCCTTAGTAATTACCACCCAAACTCATAGTTCTAGAAGGACCAGATAAATCAATATGAAGTAGTTCAAGGGGTTTTGAAGTAGAAACAGTTTTACTTTGAAAAGAGTTTTTAACTTGCTTCCCTTTTTTACAAGCTTCACACAATTTATTTTTCTCAAACTTGAGTTTTGGAAGACCAATTACTAAGTCTTTCTTAACTAGATGATTAAGATGATGCATGTTTATGTGTGCAGTCCTACAATGCCACAACCAAGAGTCATCTATCTTACCAAACAACTCAGCTCCTAAAATGATGCATGTTCAATATTTAACATATAGATATTACCTACTCTCTTTCCAATATGGACATCCTGACCAGACATAGCTTCACTAATAAGACAATAATTCTTGTTGAATTCAATTTTGAAGCCTTTGTCACATAGTTGACTAATACCCAAGAGGTTATGCTTTAGTCCATCCACATATAGAACTTTCTTTATCTGAGTTTTGTACTGATTTCCAATATTTCCTTCTTCCATTATCTTTCCTTTGTTATTGTCTCCAAAAGTGACATATCCTCCTTCTTTTGACACAAAGTAATGTAGCTCCATGTGGAGCTTGTAAGCCTTGGATCTTCTTCATCAACAGAGTCCTTTGTTTCTTGAAGATCAATGGAAGCGGAATGGAGAAGGAGGAAAGATGATTGGAGACACCACTTTAATGAGAAAATGAGTCAATAACAAACTCACCACCATAGGAAGCCATGGATAAGAGCTTGAAGGTAGGAGAAAATGAGTGGAGGGAGAGGGAAAGAAGGGGCACAAAATTTATGCCTCAAATGAGGTCTGAACTTTGAAGTGTAATTTCTCAAATGATCAAAGTTAAAAAAAAATGCACACACAAAGCCTCTATTTATAGCCTAAGTGTCACACAAAATTGAAGGGAAATTTGAATTTTTATTCAAATTTCACTTGAATTTGAATTTGAATTTATGAAGCCAAATTTAGAGCCAAAATTTCACTAATTATGATTAGTGAATTTCAGCTATGGTTCAGCCCACTAATCCAAGATCAAGTCCAAAATTGTCCACTAAGTGTTCTTAGGTGTCATGAGGCATGTAAAGCATAAAGGACATGCACAAAGTGTGACTATATGATGTGGCAATAGGGTATAACAAGTAAATGCTCACCTCCCCCTTAGGCTGGTCCAAAATCTAATTGGATTGAGCTTCTCACAATTCAATTAAATTTCTTTCCAAACACACAAATCAAATAGTGCACTTAATGCATGTGAAATTACAAAACTACCCCTAATACAAAAATTAGTCTAGGTGCCCTAAAATACAAGGACTAAAAAATCCTACATTACTAGTGTACCCTCTCTACACTATGTAGCCCTAAATACAAGGCCCAAAAATAATGAAACTCTAATCTAATATGTACAAAGATAAGTGGACTCATACTTAATCCATGGGCCCAAAATCTACCCTAAGGCTCATGAGAACCCTAAGGCCTTCTCCTGTATTTCTGGTCCAATCTTCTTAGAGTCTTCTATCCAATGCCCTTGGGGGAGGATTACATCATCTCCTCTCTGCAAACATGTTCCATCTACACAATCGTGTCCACGTTCATCCCCATCCATTTAAAGAGATTCAAAAGAGTTGTTCCAAGGGAACCCTTACAGATGCTCAGAGATTTCCTGTAGCATTCATTAATGGTAATCTTGCATCTAAATCTCCCTACTCTGAATTCATCTCTATTGAACCTGTTGAAAGGGAAACCATTAGTGTCCAAGCTCCTACATGGACGAAGTATGACTATGAGCACACATCATCTGAGGCCTTTAAAGCTCTACCAACAGATGTCATAGTTTATCTTCCACTTCCACAATGGACTTGTCAAGTCTAGTGCAACCAAACATTATTAAGATGCCTCCACAATGGCTTACACCTGGCACTCAACAATGAGTTCGTCCCTCAATAAAGGTCTTCCCAACATAAGCTTGGCGTAACCTTTAGAAATGTAAAGACAAGAAAAGCACACAAAACATATATCTCTAGGGATCTATTTGAAAAGCACAAAAGGGACCCCTCGCAAGAAGTTGAACCTCCGAAGAGTGAATTTCAAAAGAAGGTGAATTTATGGATGCGTATCACAAAGCTTTTACCAGTGCATCCAGCTGATCTTAATCTAACCTAGGAAGAATACTTATCTCTTGGAAATCTTCATGCACAAATGTATGAAAGAGATCAAGCCACTGCCTACCCTTTTGGTCTACACATCTCAAGGGTCATCAATGTCAAGATAATAGTTGACAAGGTGTATCCATGTCTCCCTGTTTGGGATGCTACTAAAAAGAAAGTCTTCAAGTTGTACTACAATGAGGAGATGCCTTTAAGGAAAATAAGTTGGAAATAGTCAATCACCCGCATAAATGGAGCTTCCTATTTAGCATGAAAAGGCTTGTTCGTGCTCCTAATGCTTATGATGCCAAGACCTTCTAGAACCAGATCCTGTGGACAGACACTAAAAAAGCCTCCACTTATGGTTATGATGGAAGGTATAATGTTGAGGACCATGACGTCATGCAAGTGTTATGTCCTGTTAGGAAGTATCACTATGATGATGCTTATGTCTGCTTTACAAAGGACGCTGACAATAACTCGTTCTTTCAACGCATACTCCAACTTCCTACCATTCAATATGAAGGGACTTATAATCTAAAGAAGATGACTAAAGAACAAATGATAGCTCATGTGACTCAACTCCATAAAGCTCAACAAAATAAGAAGGTTGAAGAAGAATAAACTATTGGTTTTGCTGCTATGAAAGAAAATGCCACCTCCGTCCAAGTTGAAGCATATGCTAAAGTCGTGGATGACACCATTATACGTGGGGTCATCATTGATCTTACCAACACTAGTGTCATGGACGAAACTCCTGAGGCATCCAATGTAGCCATAGCTGATGAAGTTGAACACAACACTATAGAGCTTGCGTCCAAGAAGTCAACAACTTCAAATGAGGCTACTTATAGAGACAAGGGAGAACCTGATGTCATCATCATCTACTCCACTAGTTTAGGACTTGCTCCTCTAAATTATGCACAACCTACTACTATTACTAGAGATTAAGTGCAAGACATTATAGGGCAAGTAGTGTGTTAACTCGTTGGCAAGTGTACCAAATTTGTCACAAGTAGTAAAGTACTCGGAAGTTCGAGTGTCGAATCCACAGGGACTTTGTTTGTACTTAGATTAATGCAAACCCAATCTAAAAGCAATAGATAAAGAATTTAAAATAAAGATAAGAAAATATAGTAGATAAGATAAAGATTTAAAAGAAAGGATAAAAGATTTAAAGATAAATATAGAAGATAAAATATTTAAACTAAGATATGATAAAGATAAGAGAAAATAGAAGATAAAAATAAGATAAGAAAAGTAAAAGATAAAAATAGGAGATAAAATCAGAATATGATAAGGTTGGGACCTGGCCTGCCTTGTTTGCCTAGGATGTATGAGTTTATGATTTTTCTTTATCAATTTAGGTGACTCTGTTCTACCCACATCTGTTCAATTACTTGCCCCTGATTCCTCACGATGACAAGCCTATTTTATTTATCTATCTTCCAAATTCCTTTGCAAAGACTCAACAAATAAAATGCATGAAGTATGAATTCTAGATGTTTTCAAGAATGCATAAAATAATCATTCTATTCCTAGCAATGACTTTCTTATGAAATCCTTTCTTTGTGTTCTATTAGAAGTTACCCTCTTCCGAGTGTCTAACCCCTAAAACCAATGCATGCATACCTTCTTTAAATCTTATTTAGAAGTTACCCTCTCCCGAGTGTCTAACCCCTAACAGAATATAAAGATGAATAATGCAAGATAAAAACAGAAAAGATAATAGAATAGAAAACACCTTTGCATTGATAAATAGTGAGTACATCATACATCGTTTGACTTTTAGGCCTGCCAGACCCTAGCTAGAGGCTTAGCCACTCATGACCATTGAGGGGGCTTTACAATGAGAAAGGGGTGAAAGAAAGAGAGGGAGTAAATGAAACCCCTAGGAGAGGGGGTTGTTGTGTGTTCTTCTTTTCTGCTTAGCTTGACTCCTTTTTTATAGTTGTTGTAGTGGACTTGGGCTTGATGCTAAAAATCTTCTTTTTTGATATTTTTGATATCTTTTGGATTTGTTTTGCATGTAATCATATCTTCTTGAGATTTCTTGATATTTTGGATATTTTCTAGATCTTTTTCTCCTTTAATCTCTCCTTTTCATATCTGCAAGACATAAATAAGAAAAATATCAAATCTTAATATTTAAGCCAAAGATAACTGCTAAATATATATTTTTAAAGATATTTTCAATATATTTTTACTATCAAAATAACTCATATTTAGCAGTTATCATAGTGGAATCCTTCGCCGAACGACAACGTAAAGAAAATGAGCAATTCAAGCTCTCCATGCAGAATACAATCACCACTCAGTTCTCCAACCTTTGTGTTGTTATCTCCCAAAACATTCAACATGCTTAGATGTCTATGTTTGGAGTTATTGTTGCACCTACCTATTCGTCAACCTCCATCTGCACCTCAACCTTTTGAACCTCCACCACTAACCTTAGGCCCAACACCACCTCCTCCATCTTCACCTCCATCACCACCACCTGCTCAGTACTGACAATGATGTTCATCATTATTACTATCTTTAAACCCAATTCTTTACTAAGTAAAGTCATTTTGTAATCGAGCTTTATTGTTTATCCACTCTTGGAGTGTTGTCGAATACTCATATTCATTCAAACTACTATTTGTGAAAGCCAAGAGTGGCTTTGTATTAAAAAAATACTTTAGTTTCTTATATTTATGGGGAGTATAAGAAAGTGTCAGAAGTAGTATTAAGAATACTTGTAAAGTCAGGAGTGGCAGGTCAATTACTTGTTTTGTAATCAAGTTTTGATTAGCAGAACCCTTTACTGTTGAGTAAAGGAGAATTGAACGTAACTTAGATGGAGTGAACCAATATTAAACTAAGTATTTTTACTTCTCTCCTTTATGGTTTATTGAGCATTCTATTAACACTCTTTGTCACTTCTTTAATACCAAGTGTTGATTTGAAAAATTGTTTTAAAAAGATTTTTTGTTATTAAGTCTTTGAACCATCAAACCAGTCTTTATTAAAATATGTTTTCCTTTTAAGTGGATGATCTATCTTTCTTCTATATATGCTTCTATACCTACATTAAAAGTTGATAAAGTTCATTATATCTTTGATTAACACACTATTCAACCCCTCTTCTAGTGCGATTGTTGTTATTTCACATAAAAGTTTCTGGTTTATAATGATCTTTTGAAGAAACTTTGATTTATTTAAAAGGATTTTTTTAATTTGTATTAAGAATGATTTAATAACATTTTTGAAAGAATCTATTCAACCCCATTTCTAGATCCCACCTTATCTAACATTATATCCCTAATTTTCATCTTCACTAATACTACTCCTATTGCTAATTATTTTTATCATTGCTTTCATTTCATTGTTGTCATTATCACCACCTTTGTCATTGACACCATTATTCTTGTCATTGTTGCCCCATCCCCATTTTTCCTGTCACCATTGATTACTATTTTCATTGTCACCATCACCTCCAACAATCGCCACCACCTTTATCATTCTTTCCCCACAATCACCACCACCACATTTTTTCCACTCAATCTCAACATAATCTTATATATGACCACCCTTAATAAGTTAAATGTGTCAAAATGAAATTAAAATTTAATTCTTTGCACAATTTAAATAAGAATCACAATACACAAAATGGTTTGACCTAGTGGAAGCGTGCTAAACCCGAAAGGCTTGAGAGTGTGTACATGGATGTTCCACAAGGAGGTCCTTGACTTGATTCCTATGAAAAGCATCCCTTTGGGTATGGAGTTTACCCATGTCGCTCTAACTTGGGCATGACAATAAAAATTGAACTGATGGGTACCTATCCGACCTTGCCTTGATTTTGACGGTGAAAACTCGCTTTGATCGGGATCGGATTTTGCCCGACTTGGGAAAGCATGGTTTGGTTCGGATTTGGGTATGTCACTCCTCACCCTGTTTTGTCCCCGCCTTTGTACCCACCCCATTACACATATTTTTATAATTATTAATAATATATACTTATATTATATGTAATTGTTAGTTATATAATTATGTAATTATTTTCATATTTTATTATTTATAATTATTAAAATATATAATAATTGTAATAGTTAAATAAATAATATTATAATTATATTACTAATTATAAAAAATTAAAAACTATACATTTGGTTAAAAATATAATTTAATTCTTAAATATGTTTATATTATTTATTCTTTATTAAATTATATATATATATAATGATTGAATTAAAATATAATTAATAACTTAATCTAAAGTATATGATTTTTTTTAATGTAAGATGGATTCTCCGCCGCGAGCTTCCCTGACTTTAATAAACTTAATCTAAAGTATATGAATTAATAACACCGATGTGGATGGGATGAATTTTATTTTTTCACCCAGACTTTAATAAACTTGAACCCTCTTCATCTTTTGTGGGATCCAAGGTAGAAATAGATAAACTTGTCTTGTAACCGTTGTCATCCCTACTCTAATTCCCAAGACACGGAATTTTCCCTCACAATTTTTCATTCAAAAAAAAAAAAAAATAAGAATCCCAATTTTAAACGAAATATAAGTTTTAACAACATTTGGATTAGAATTTTTATACTACAATTCCAGTAAATTGACCTTAAATACAATCCCAAATAAAATCATTCTAAAATCATAATTTAATAAACTAATCTACATCATTTATGATGTGTAACGTGGTTACAATTTATTTATAAATGAAGATATAATAAGTAAGCTTCAACTAATTGAAAAAAAGTAAGTTAATTGTCTGGACCAATTTCTTTTAGCAAATCATATAAAAATAACAAATTTTTTTATTAGATAAAAGTGAATTTATTAAAAACTAGTCAGTAACCCATGCGTACGCACAGGTCACTCGATTAACCAAACTTCAAAGGTTGATGTTCATGTGAATTTGAAATCCGTGCATACGTATGGGTCACTTGATTTAGAGACTTCAAAGGTTGATCTTTATGCGAATTTAAAATCTGGGCATACACATAGATCACTTGATTAAGGAAACTTGATGTTCATGCAAAACAATTGTTTCCGATCACAAAATTAACAAACTATATTAAGATGAATCTCATAAGGCTCAAACATAATAAACAAAGTAAGTGTTTAAAACTAAAAGGGTTAAAAAGTAAAAAGAAAGTGTAATTAAATTGAGAATTGAAATTTCAAATAAGTCAAATAGTTTTTTTTATAAATATATCACAGCATGTCAATTATAATATAAATTACTCCATATTTACAACCCGTGCACATGCACGGGTTGTTTGGTTATTTTTTTTTTGCAAGATAGAAATAAAAAATGCATTCTTTGTTTTTTTTCTTCTAAGTTATAAAAATTGTAAATTTGCACTTATTTAAGCGCAAGATAGTTATATTACAGGCCAAATTAAAGATATTAAGCATAACAAACATTTTGTATGGGTGTAAGTTTAAATTGTATTTTAATTTATTTCAAACTCTGTTTGATAGACATATTTTAAGGAAGTCTTTTGCCGTTTTAAGCTTATATAATCGTTAGTTTTATTGTGAATGTGAAATGCAGGAAAAATAACATGTCCGATAAAATTCTTACTTTCTTCCCCACCTATTTTTTTTATTGATTAAACTATAAACTGGTTGTGTGTTTCAAGCTGATAATTTTTTATTATCTTGTTAGAAAATTAGACTAAGGTTTCAAATCAACCAAACTATGACTAAATTTTTTTTATTAATACAATTTGTTTTTAAAATATTACATGAGACATTTATATTGAAGCAAGAGAAATTAAATAATTGCTATGATTCTGCCCACGTTGGCTCTCAGAGCATGCATGATATTGATGAACTATGTTGGATACATAATAAGAAAGCATGCAGAGGAAGAAAGATGTTTTATGTGTCCCTGCTGTTCACAATATCCCATAGAAGTATTTATAAAACAAACAAAAAGAGGAGACCCGTGATGCAGAGAAGAAAGCATATACACCCAGACCTCTCAAATATACCAATAAGAAATAAGAAAATATACCTAAAAATATCATCTTGACATTTAATCAAACACATAACCTGCAACCAATAAATGTCCTAATGAACATGATTAGAAAATGTGAATTATCAATCTGAATGATTTTGATTAATCAAAAATGGGGAAAAAAAGTTATCCTAAAATGCTAATTAGAAACCTGCAACCTATGTATATTACCTGTGATGAGCTTGCCAATTCGAAAATCTGCGAGCAATTTCCTTACCCTGCATCTTGTTCTGCAGACAAAATAAAACACCATTAAGGAAGGTAAAAATGTTAGAAAACTCACAAACACGTTAAAACAAAACAAAAACAAAAACTTGGCAATTAGAGGAAAGAAGAGGGGAAAGTGTGGGAGAGATCTCATTCGGAGAAACGGTGTCGTTTCGCCCACGTGGACGGTGTTGCTACCCCCCTCGTCCTACTACTGCTTGCTACCGGTAAAACCTCTTACACGGTATCGAACTGCCAGAAATAGAAATAGAAATAAAAATAAAAATAAATTAAAGAAAATAGAAAAGCGGGGTAGGATGGTACGGTCCGTTGGTTGCACTCTCTCCAGGACAGCCTTTCTACCGTTCTTCTCCTTCTATAAATAGCAGCTTCTGAGAAACAACTAATTTTTTTCTTTCTCTTTCTCTCCTTTTTGCCATTCTCTCCGCGCCTCGTTTTCCGGCGAAATCGCCGGTGAGTCACCGTCGTTTCCGCCGGACACTCTCTTCCCCCGTCGTCGTCCTCCTTCAGGTTCTCTCCCCGTTTTACATCTCAGCTACCGTTTATTTCCCTTTCGTCTTCTCAGATCTGTCTATTTTTCTGTGCAACGATCAATTGCGCTCATTCTTGCGTCGCAGCTGAATTTAACTTTCATGCGTGATTTGTTTTTTTCTCTCGCTTAGTGAATGAGGAAGAAACCCAAGAGGGTAACAAAATAGGCGGAGAAATTGTACGAAAGTGTGAAATGAAGGAATTAAAAGCTATTTTAGTAGGTTTAAGGAAAAGAAGACGTGTTGCTGTTTTGGAGAAAAAGTAAAACATGTGTTGGACAATATAGCAAATCACACATGCAATGCTACACCTGGATGTGGCAACAGACAAAAAAATGCAAAAAAATAATAAAAATGAACAGGTGTGAAGCTTTCAGCTATGGGTATTTTGACCAAAAAATCAAAATTTTGGACGGCTGTCAACCTCTCAAAATGGGTATTTCAGTATTTTCAATTTCCTTCTCTTTTATATATAGATATAGATAAACTCAAGCTATTCATTCAAGTTCATTATCACAATAATCAAAGTTACTTATTTAATTTATTCATTTTATTTAATATATTTTACGTATCATGCTCAAAATATCCAATTGTTTTTCTTAAAAAAACACGATGGCAACTTGTCATTAATAAATCCAATTTTAATTAAAAAATTGTATCAAATTAAAATAATTTAGTGTCTATTGTGTTAATTTTCAATCATTGAATATATAATATTAAAACATAAAATTAAGTTAAATTTAATTACAAATTTTATATCAAAATACATGGTATAATATTAAAAAAATAATTTTAATTGTCATGCAAATGATCTGATATTGCTCATTTTCTCTTCACTTTAATTTCAATTTTGATTTTGATAACATTATCCAAATTCTTAAAAGAAAAGTAAAACCATAAAAAAAGAAAAAATATAAAAAAGAAAAAAATAAAAGAATAAAGAGAGTGCCCTTAACGTATGGAAAAGACTTGGATGAAAGATACAAAGATTAATTTCATGACTTTTTGTTATGGGATATCTTACTTTTATAAAAGAAAAGAAAAAGAAACTAAATAACAATTTTGATGTCCTATAATTTCCGTAATTTTAGTATTTTTTATTCTAAATCAAGATATTTCATTTTTTTCATTTTTCAAAATAAATAAATTTGGTCTATTCAAAATTAAAAATTAATTTTGATGTGATATATTAAGGTTGATAGAAAGCTTATGTAGACGGTTGATATGACCTTTATTCATAAAAAGATAATAAACCACTTATACATTTACTTTGTTTAGTTAAACATATTAATATAATTTTTTTATTAGTTAAGAATTATTAATTTTTTTAAATTATCAAAATTTATAAGTTAAAAATATTTAATACATAAATATTTTTAATTTTATTTTATATCATTTTATATATTTTTATTTTGATAGTTTACATTTTTTTATTTTATCAATTTATAACTAAATTTCATAAATTAATATTTAAATCGCTTACATAATTTTTTAAATTAATTTTAATATATAGATTATTTTCACTCTAATTATTTACATAAAACTAAAAAGATTTATATATTAAATATCTTTTTAATTTATAAATATTGATAATTTGAAAAAATAATTCTTAACTAATGATATATAAAAAATAATATTAATATAATTAATTAAATAAAATAAGCATTTTATATGAATAATTTTACATAAATAATTAGAATAAAAATAATCTGTATATTATGATCAATTTAAAAATAAAATTATGTAAATAATTTCGGTATTAATTTATCAAATTTAATTATAAATTGATAAAATATGTAAACTATTTAAAATAAAAACATATAAAATGATATAAGATAAAAGTAAAAAATTTATACATTAAATTTATATTTTAATTTATAAATTTTGATAATTTAAAAACTTAATAACTTTTCAGTGATGATACATAAAAATAATATTAATGTAACTAATTAAATAAAAAACTTAGTAATTTATTGTTTTGTTTATGTATAAAGGATGTTGAATTTATATTTTAGTTGATCAACTGATATAACAATCAAAATTATTTTAGAAAATAAAAGATTAAGTATTTTTTATTTAAAAATAAAAAATTAAAATTACGCATCTAAAATTATAAGTATAACAAAATTGCAATTTAACCAATAAAAAAATGTCCTTGGGATTCTGTTCTGGGCGATAAAGCATAGAAATAACATTAACATAAAACGCTGCGTTTTAGAGAAGTCAGCTGTGAAGAAAGAAGCTACGCTGTCTACCTCGCTTCGCGTGTGCGCGCGTGGCTTGTTCTAATTTTTTCTCTCGTCTTCTCCTCTTTCTTTCTTATTCTTTCCTTCCTTTCTCTGCGTTAGGTTTTTCCATAGCTACACTCTTTACACCCTCTTTTTTCTTCTTCTCCACCGACAACACTCTTTTCTTCTCGGCCCCTATTCCCCTCATCCGATGCGAACTCCAACGATTTCCTTTCCTCAAATTCTCGCGCGATAAGGTACGGTTCCTTCCCTTCCTCGCAACGCTTTTCTCGTTTCGCCATGCATTGCCTCCGGTTATCGCCGCGAGATTTAACGGTTTTTTTTCTTTTCGCGCCGCGAAACAGATATGTTTTTCGCCTTGTGAGGTTTTGGCTACCGCGATGGCGTCCAAAGGTCCCAGGTCCAGGATTGATCACGAGAGCAGAGCCAAACGGCAGAAGGTTAGCTCGCGTTTCGCCTTCTTCGTCGTCGTTTTTTAGCGTTTCACTCTTTTTTTTTGTGTGTTCATTTTGGTGTTGAATGAAACTGTAGTTACTGGCTGAGAAATTAAAAAAAAAATGATTTATTAACAGAATTGAAGTTCTACTCAGTGTCTTCTGGCTCTTGAATGCAAAATTGTCACCTGCATATTTCAAAACTTTTTTTTTATAATTTTATTTTATTGGTTTGGCTTGTTAATTTTTGGCGTTGAATGGAACTGTAGTTACTTGTTATGATTTCTTGCTCTATTAGGGTTTGTTCCTCTTCTTGTGAGGCTTGACTTTTTTTTTGGGTCCTTTGAACGATTAGTTTTGTTTTTGGTGTGTAAAAAATAAAAGAAAGGAACTCAGATTCGGGAAAACTAGCTGCAATGTTGATGGTTGTTTTTCTGGTGAACTTAGGAGTTGAATCAAGTAAAACTAACTGAAATGGTGCTTGTGATGAATGTGAATTGGAACTGGCTTATACAAAACACATTCACGATAAAATGAGTAAAAAAGTTGAGGTGTGGTGAAGAAAATTAAGTTAGCTACCCTTTAATGTGTTAATATAGGTTGCTGGAGATTAATCCTTGGCTTCATGGATAACAAACCCATGCTTTGGTATGGGAAGACAATGTCCCTATTGTATCAAGTGAGAGCGTGAGAATTAACCTTGACTGTTTAACATTACACGGATGGTTAAGATTAGTTTTAAGTGAAACTAATCTCAATCATCCAAGTTTGTATGATTAAGATTAGCTCCTTTTAGCTCCCATGCTCTTACTTGATATGCCTCCTACACACTCATGCTAGGCTTAAGAAATTAAAACTGATTTATTACCGAAATTTGAAATTCTACCCTCTTAAATGAAAAGTTGTCACCTGCATATTTTGAGAGTTTTGAAATCAATAAACTAATATATCCTGATGCTAGAAGGCTCCTTACTATGTGAAGGTATGGTGGAGTGTCATTGCATATGCAGCCTTACAGGATGTTGTTCAATTATGACTTATGAGCATATGCTGTCTTCGATCCTTCCTGTAATGACTCATTTGTCTCTTATTCTAGTGAACATGAGTTTCCATGTTAATTTGTAACAAAAGGAGCAACTAGTTCTTGTGTCAGTTGTATTGTATTGGTAGTGTTGGATACAAACTACATGGATTAGTCAACATCATTGAGAAGTGAGATCTGTCTCAAACAAAGTTTTCAGTAAAATCATTTAGAGCAAGTTCTTTCTTTAATGGTTTGTCCTAATATTAACTTAGGTTGCTTTACTTCTCTTAATTGGACTATCTTCAATTTGATTCACTTTTATCATTGAATTCTCTATCAGTTGTATCGCATGACGCATGACCAAATAACATTAGCCAAGTGCGTAATCTTTTCCTCAATTGGTATTGCAAAATTTGTTTTGGACATTAGCCAAGTGAAATTTTATTTAAAGTAAGATTGTAAAATCATGTTATCAATTCTCAAATTATCTGAAATTTTGGTTAAATTTGGGGACTAAATATTTGACTGTTGACTTGTTTATTAACTCTCCTGGATTTTTTTGAGTTTAAAATAGGATTTTTCCTGTTTTTTCCTGTCCTTAATGGAAAGCCTCACCAAATGCTAGGTTTGAATATTGGAAGGAACATTTACATTTTTATGGGTTTAATTTGTAATTCATTTAGAGAAAAGTAGAGAGCTTTGAAAGACTAGAAGAGGATAAGAATCCTCCTAGAACAACCTGAAAGAGGAAAAATAAAATCTTCCAATGAGAATCTTTTTAATTGCTTATTTTGCAAAAAGTATTTTTCTCTTCCATTTTCTTTCTAAGTTTGACCTTTTGCTCTGTCAGGCTCTTGAAGCTCCAAGGGAGCCTCGGCGACCCAAAACTCATTGGGACCATGTCTTAGAAGAGATGGTTTGGCTATCAAAGGTATCCACTAGTTTCACCTTCAAAATCTGTAGTGTTCAATGCTACAATATTTTAATTTGTATATTTTGCTTGTGTTCTTTGTTTTGCAGGACTTTGAGTCAGAGAGGAAATGGAAATTAGCTCAGGCAAAAAAAGTAGCTTTAAGAGCCAGCAAAGGCATGTTAGATCAGGCTACAAGAGGTGAAAAAAAGATGAAGGTGCTGATCTCTCTTCTATAAATGAAAGCACTGATAACCTGCCACAGTTACCAATGTTTTTGATTGTATTATTATAAGTTACTGAAAGCATAATTCAGTGATTGTATGCTTGTTTTATTCCCCACTGTAATGTTGCGCGATGAAAGCTGTATCTTGTACAGGAAGAGGAGCAGCGGTTAAGAAAGGTTGCACTTAATATTTCTAAGGATGTCAAGAAATTCTGGACAAAAATAGAAAAGCTGGTAATTTGTTTTTACTAAATTGATTTGTTTGCTAGCATAGTTTTTGTAATTTTCATTTAATGACCTTCATTTCATCATCTATTATTGTGGTAGGTTCTTTACAAACATCAAATGGAACTCGATGAGAAGAAGAAAAAGGCACTTGACAAACAGCTTGAGTTTCTATTAGGGCAAACTGAGAGGTAGATTCCCTTTTATTTTTTTTTTCACTTATCTTTCATGGAAACTGGCAGCCACTTGACTTTGTTGAACTTATCTTTTATATATTGTTAGGTACTCAACAATGTTGGCTGAAAATCTTGGGGATCCTTATAAATCAGCAGAGAATAATTCTGCAGAGCACCGCAAGAGTATTCATTGCAAAGATGTACATGATGTTATTAATGAACCTAAGGAAGCTGATGTTGGTAGGTAGAGAGATGTATCTTTGAGGTTATAAATGGAAATCACTTCTTTTTCTAACTTAATTCAATCCAATTGTAGTGGAGTATCAATCAGATGCAGCTGACAATGATGAAGAGTATGATGTGCAATCTGATGATGAATTGGTAATTTTTTTAAATATTATTCTTTTGATTATTGCTACATAATCATAAAATTCACAGATTCTTAAGGTTTGGGCATGTTGTCTGTGAAGGCAACTTGTTACTTCCAAAAGCCTAGGTGAAGGTTGAGTTTCTACTTTTTAATATTTATTTATTTAAGATGAGATTCATGCTTTCATTATTATGGAATATATTGGAGGACATTCTGGTTCCCTATTGGTGCCGCTTGCACTCTACATGTGAAATAATAACTGGTTTTGGTAATCTGCACATTGTTTGTTTGACCGAAGTTCATATTTTCGGAATAAAAGTACTACTAGAATTCTGCTGCATGATAAGGAGAAATAAGTGTGTTTTGTCTCTCTGGGTAAGTAATAGAAGAAACAATCCGCTTGGTAGTTGTTTTGCTAAAAATGTAACTTTGGGATAGTGTGGATATGTGGGGTTCCACAAGCTCAGGTACTGTTTCATTTTCTTTGTTAAAACACCTATAAAAGAGTGTTATATTCCTATATTATTATGTTTTGTTCTTTTGTTTCTTTTAAAAAAGCACTATATCATTTGCTTTTTGCACTTTCTAATTGCCACATTGTTGACTTATTCATGTGCATACTGAATGTTTTCTATCTTTTAAAAGACATTATATGATATACATTCTGCATTTTCTTGTTGTGACTTGTGACATTGTTGAATAATCCATGTGGATTGCTGAAGTATTCTCAATAATGAGTTTCATTTGAATGTTGAACAACTCTGTTTTTGATCTGATTATTTCTTGTGGCGTTCTAATGGGTGAAGATTGGTTCAAAAACATATATGGACTTATGTTAATGATGGTACTGTTTCCAGGAGGATGATGAGCGAACAATTGAGCAAGATGAGGCTCTTATAACTAAAGAAGAAAGGCAAGAGGAATTGGCTGCTTTGCGTGATGAAATGGATCTTCCGATTCAGGAGTTACTTAAACGTTATGCTGGGGAGAAAGGTGAGATTTATTTATTTTTTAATATTCTTTAGATTAAAAGAGAGAGAGGCAGTTTTATTATACCAAGTTACCAACCATCCTCTTTTTTGTTTTCTGGAATTTTGAGTTCTCTATTTCTCATAAGCTTGACCTTAATACTTCTATTGTGATTGCCTTAATAAACTATTGGAGCATTTATGCCACTGTTTATTTTACAATTAGGAGAATCGGTAATGAAAGGAAGTAGTCCAGAGCATAGTGAAGATGGTGGGAAAATAGTTAGAGCTGGTGATGGTAA
This sequence comes from Glycine soja, assembly GCF_004193775.1. Taxonomy (NCBI): domain Eukaryota; kingdom Viridiplantae; phylum Streptophyta; class Magnoliopsida; order Fabales; family Fabaceae; genus Glycine; species Glycine soja. The sequence continues at coordinate 21,406,776 of NC_041010.1, read as the reverse complement.
GAAAGGACTAGGATCAGGTATGGGCACCTTTTGTTTTGCTCAAGTTATACTTGTTTCTGACATAGAGCGTGGTTAATATATTGCAGAAAACAGAGATGATCTTTTATCTGTCAGCAAAGTTGACACAAGCAACTCCAGCATGGTCTCTGGTCGACGTTGTGTAAGTTGTATGTGTTTTAGTTTTACCACTTTGAATAGCAGAGTGTTTAAGGACTTAGTGTAATGCCTACTTTTTAATAACAGGATGAAAGTAATGGTGATGTTGCTACACCAACAAACAATCTATCTCAATGTGAGGATGGTCAATCTGAAAATCTAAAAGAGACTCCCAGTGAGACAGCCAATGAAGATTTTGCATATGATTTTACCGATGAAGAGGTGATAATGTGCTTAATTTTTTTTAGACAAACATGTATCCATTATAATTAATTGCCCACACAGTAAGGGATCCACAGATCTGGCTTATATGTGACACATCTTCATAAGTGATAAAGTGACGCAGCAATTGTGATGTAGAATTATCCATCAGACAATGTAAGAGTGCACTTGTTTGATGACTTACTATATGTTCACTTCATCTCCCCTTTCTCTTCATCTTCTCCCTTCACTCTCCTGCAACACCACAATTTTTGAAAAAAAAAACGACTTTCCAAAATGAAGATGTTCATCTAAATATAAGATACTCCTCGAGTCCTTTGGGCACCATTAGATAATAAGTGTAGATAAACTTTTCACTGCTGTAAGGCAGAAAAAATGTTCATTTTTAATGCTAAATCGCCATAGAATGAAAATGAATTCATGATTCGTCATCTTTGGAAACTGACCTAACCCTCAAATTGTAGTTCTGAAAACTTGATTTAGAAATATCAAGTCCATGTCCTGGGATTGAGTCTAGAGTTTAGATGCTAGCAGACTCTGTTTGGGACTTTGAGGTAATGATTCATTAGCAATCTGAATAACCTTGACATGGTTGGGAAGGATTCAACCATGTGCCCATGATGGTGGAGATCTGATAGTGATCCGTGGTTTTGCATGCAACAAAAATAAATGATATAATATATTAATATATGCCGAAAATCTAGCATGGAATAATACAAATCACTGGAGAACTAGCTTGATCCCCCAGTTGGATATGGCTATGAGCAAGTTACTGTTCATCTTCATCCTAATTTGAAGATTCAGCTTAATTATAGTCTTAGTGTAAGATTGTAGAATTGGTGATTTCTAAGTAATGAATTAGGTAGTTTTGGTGGACATGCGACATCCATGAGGGAGAGAGGTAGTTTTGGATATCAAGACAGAGGGGACTTATGACAAATAAAACTCTTGGGATAATATTAAGGGGTGACCTTAGAGAGGACAAGTGCTCTGAAATTTTCCAACAAATTATGCTTTTTGGGATAATCACTCTTTCTGCTTTTTCCTTGATTGCACCTTTTTTATCCAACAAATGTTCAATTTTTAATTCCTTTTGCCGTGTTCCTGACATCTGCTCTGGAATATTGTCAGGAAGATGGTGACTTTTTGCTTGTCACAGAAGATAAGGTAATATTATGTTTGAGGATATAAATAATTCCCATTTTTTAGTTTGTTTCAATTGGTTTTACTTTTGATCATCAATGAGGTAGGTAGGTGTGGCTGGTAGTTTATGTTTTCTGTTATCTCCATGCCAGTTGTGTGTATTTGGCCCCTATATTATATCTGTTGCAGATGTTGCATGTCTAAAATGTTCTAAGAGTTTGCAAAGCGACCACAATATTTTGTTCTTTCAGATGTATACTTTGCTTTCCCCATGGTGACATTGACATATTGTATGAAGTTGTGAATGGTGTAAGGCTACTGGCATCTACATGTTCTGTTCCCCTAACAACATAAATGAAAAAAAAAAAACTTGCACATAAATTAAAATAGGGTGCATTTTAAGATAGTTGCACATACATAATCTTTGAAGTGCTATATGGGTGATAAACTATAGCCAATGCTGTTACAATTGAAATCATAAATGAGGCTCCTTTGGTGGATACAAATTATCAATTAGTTTTTATTGGTTGACTTATAATCTTGGAGATGCTTCCTAATTGTTGTGGACCTCACTACCTCAGCAAGGTCTCTGAGCCAGTAATCAAGTGCTATTCCCAAGTCAAATAGCTGATTCGTCTTTGCAGTTATCCTAATTGCTATTTGTTCTGATTCACATTTTCTTTTTCTCAAGTTTGATCAGTGCAAATGCCCAGCTTAGCTTTGTTGTAATTTCCAGTTTGAACATTATGACAAAATGGTCAAACATCAAATATAACATTTTCAGTTGAGGGGCTGACTATAGCATGGCTGAAGCTCTATGGAGGGATTTTTCCCCCCTTTTTGTGTGTTGTAGTTTCTGTTAGCATGTGCAATTTATGTATCAAGCCTTTGCTCATGGAGAGAAGTGCAGTTTAGCTAGTAGTTGAATGACTAGATATGAAGTGATCTGCTGGTAGACCAAGCCTTGCTGTATAGGTTTCAAAATCCAAATGTAGTATATGATAAGGTTTTGCTATTCAGAACTCTAGTATCCTTCCATAATAATCAAAGTATTTTTGAAGTCAATAATTTGTTGGATATAACTTATTGGATTGGATTTTATAGTACAGAAGTTTTTGACATTGTTGGTTGAATCAATTGTTTAACTCTTTTGAAGGTTTTGCTTATATATTTTGTTTTCACTTCTTGGCTGTTGTTGCCTTCCATTTTTTTAACTTCTTTAAAATGATCAGGATGATGAAACAACCTTATCTGAGGAGGAAAAAATGGAAAGAGTTGATACAATTGATCCCAAGGATGAGGTTAAGAGCTAATCTGCCTATCTTTCTCCCAAATTATTTCTGAATAATAATATAGAATTTTGGAATTTTTCCCCATAAACGTTGATCCAGTCTGCTTGGTTTATATATATATATATACTGGTAAGTTACTCTTCATGACAAAATTGTTATTTGCAGATTGCATTATTACAAAAGGAGAGTGACATGCCTGTCGAGGAACTGCTTGCAAGATATAAAAGGGTAAGCGGTTTTCACCTGCAGTTGTTACTTATGGCTTGATTCATCGGTACTAAAACATTGATTTTATTTCTGCACCCTCCCCCTTATGTTTGTTAGGACCCAAGTGACGATGAAGATGGGGAATATGAATCTGATTATGCTTCTGCTTTATCAGAGAAACATTCGGATTCTCCAGTCCATCAAGATGCTGGGCAGAAGGATCCTGCCATTCCTATGGATGAAGATATCAAGTCTGGTGAGCACCTGGCTGCCACCATACAGTTCCAGGAAGAACAGAGGGAATCACCTCGTGAAAATTTGGAAAAAAGAGAAAGTGAGGATATAATTGCTGATGCAGCTGCTGCTGCAAGATCAGCACAACCCACCGGAAACACCTTCTCCACAACTAATGTGCGTACAAAGTTCCCTTTTCTACTCAAGTACTCTCTTCGTGAGTATCAACATATTGGATTGGATTGGCTTGTCACGATGTATGAAAAAAGACTCAATGGAATTTTGGCAGATGAAATGGGGCTTGGAAAAACAATTATGACTATTTCTTTGCTTGCACATCTTGCTTGTGATAAAGGGATTTGGGGCCCACATTTAATTGTGGTACCAACTAGTGTAATGCTTAACTGGGAGACTGAATTTCTGAAATGGTGTCCTGCCTTTAAAATTTTGACTTATTTTGGAAGTGCAAAGGAGCGAAAACTTAAAAGGCAAGGATGGTTAAAACCTAACTCCTTTCATGTATGCATAACAACTTATAGATTAGTTATTCAGGACTCCAAAGTTTTCAAGCGCAAAAAGTGGAAATACTTGATCTTAGATGAAGCTCATCTCATTAAAAACTGGAAGTCACAAAGGTGGCAGACACTCTTGAATTTCAATTCAAAACGACGAATTCTCTTGACTGGTACGCCACTACAGAATGATCTCATGGAACTGTGGTCTCTCATGCATTTCTTAATGCCCCATGTTTTCCAGTCACATCAAGAGTTTAAGGATTGGTTTAGTAATCCTATATCAGGGATGGTAGATGGAGAAGAAAAAATTAATAAGGAGGTTGTTGATCGCCTTCATAATGTACTTCGTCCATTCTTACTCCGTCGACTTAAGCGAGATGTGGAGAAGCAACTTCCAATGAAGCACGAACATGTCATATACTGTAGACTATCAAAGAGGCAACGGAATTTGTATGAAGATTTCATTGCTAGTTCAGAGACCCAAGCCACTCTTGCAAGTGCCAATTTTTTTGGGATGATTAGTATTATCATGCAACTTCGTAAGGTTTGCAATCATCCCGACCTATTTGAGGGTCGTCCTATTGTCAGTTCTTTTGATATGTGTGGTATTGATATTCAGTTAAGTTCTTCTGTTTGCTCCATACTTTTGCCTAGTCCCTTTTCAACAGTGGACCTAAGAGGTTTGGGTCTTTTATTCACTCATCTTGACAGCATGGCTGCTTGGGAAAGTGATGAAGTACAAACTATTGAGACCCCTGCGACTTTAATCATGGAACGTACTGATATGACCGAACTAGAAGTAATTCGGCCACAGAAATGTCAAAAAAAGTTGCAAGGAACAAACATTTTTGAAGAAATCCAACGGGCAATCTGGGAAGAGAGGCTAAAAGAGGCCAAGGAACGTGCAGCAGCTATTGCATGGTGGAATTCCTTGAGATGTAAAAGAAGACCCATCTACTCGACAACTCTAAGGGATCTTGTTACCTTAAGACATCCTGTATATGATATTCATCAGGTTAAAGCAGACCCTGTTTCATACTTGTACTCATCAAAGCTAGCTGACATTGTTCTCTCCCCGGTTGAACGATTTCAGAAGATGACTGATGTGGTTGAGAGCTTCATGTTTTCAATTCCAGCTGCTCGGGCACCCTCTCCTGTTTGCTGGTGCAGTACAAGTGAGACAAATGTGTTTCTGCACCCATCTTACAAGCAGAAATGCTCTGAAGTTCTGTTACCGCTACTAGCACCAATCAGGCCTGCAATTGTCCGCCGGCAAGTGTATTTCCCCGATAGGCGTCTTATACAATTTGACTGTGGGAAACTGCAGGAACTAGCAATTTTGTTGAGGAAATTAAAATCAGAAGGTCACCGAGCTCTGATATTCACCCAGATGACAAAGATGCTTGACATATTAGAGGCATTCATTAATTTGTATGGGTATACATACATGCGCTTAGATGGATCAACCCAGCCGGAGGAGAGACAGACCTTAATGCAGCGCTTTAACACAAATCCCAAATATTTTCTTTTCATCTTGTCAACCCGTAGTGGGGGTGTTGGTATCAATCTAGTTGGAGCTGACACAGTTATTTTTTATGATAGTGACTGGAATCCTGCTATGGATCAACAGGCTCAAGATCGGTGCCACAGAATTGGTCAGACACGTGAAGTTCATATCTATAGATTGATTAGTGAAAGCACCATTGAGGAGAATATTTTGAAGAAAGCAAATCAGAAGCGTGCACTTGATAATCTAGTTATACAAAGTGGGGGTTATAATACCGAGTTCTTCAAGAAGCTCGATCCTATGGAACTATTTTCAGGTCATAGAACACTTTCAATAAAAAATATTGTGAAGGAAAAAGACCAGAACAATGGGGAAGTTTCTGTAACTAATGATGATGTTGAGGCTGCATTAAAATGTGTAGAAGATGAAGCAGATTATATGGCATTGAAGAAAGTTGAACTGGAAGAGGCTGTGGACAATCAGGAGTTTACAGAAGAAGCCATTGGGAGACTTGAAGAGGATGAATATGTAAATGAGGATGATGACACTGCAGAATTAGGTGAATCTGTTTCGAATTTAAATAAAGAGAATGTGTTAATGTTAAACGGAACTGATCATAAGGAAGATAGACCGACACACTCTGTTCCTGTCAAAGAAGATGATCCTGACATGTTGGCTGATGTCAAACAGATGGCTGCAGCTGCAGCTGCAGCTGGACAAGCTATCTCAGCATTTGAGAATGAGCTACGCCCTATTGATCAATATGCCATTCGTTTCCTGGAACTGTGGGATCCAATTATAGATAAAACAGCCTTGGAATCTGAAGTCAGGATTGAGGACACAGAATGGGAGTTGGATCGCATTGAAAAGTACAAGGAGGAGATGGAAGCCGAAATTGATGAAGATGAGGAACCTCTTGTATATGAAAGTATGCACCACATTACTCCCTTTGCTTCATAACATTTGAAATTGTCGCTATTCATGTTTATAAATGTTAAAGTGGTTGTCATTATATTAGACCTCATGAAAGTGTGATTAACCATGACTCTATCCAAATAACTTGTCTCTAGCATAGTTTAGTATGTCTGAGAAATTATAAGCATGCTATAAAATAACTTGTAGTTTGTGTTCCTTCGTATGTTCATTGCACCTGAAACCATTTGTAATTGTGTAATAATTATTCTTGCTGGCATATGGTTATCCTTTTTCATTGATTTTTGGTGCTTGCAGTGTTTGGTATATTTTATTGACTCGTTCAGCAGATGGTTTGTTACAAATAGTGATTTACAAAGATGTTTAGTTTGTATGCATGACATAATTGTAAGATTGAACACTTTCTTGGTCTGGATTATAGGCTGGGATGCTGATTATGCAACTACGGCATATCGACAGCATGTAGAGGCCTTGGCTCAACATCAGGTGTGTTGGATGAACTTTGTTTTTTTCTTTTGTTAATCTCATTTAGGAATGATTATTAATGTTTACTTTTTGTTTTCTTGTAGTTAATGGAGGAACTCGAATATGAAGCTAGGCAGAAAGAAGCTGAGGAAGAAACCTGTGATTCTAAAAAGTATGCCAGCACTGAACTTTCATCGTCTCCTTCCCATCATTTGCCTTCAAAAAAGAATATCTAATATCCATACTAAAACAGTTTTTTTGCACTTTTTAACTGTAGTATTCTTCTACAAACCATAGTAGTTAATTGTGCACAATAGTGACGCGATTGCGTCATTTTGTTGCGTTGCGGCACCCTGCTGCTCCTCCAAGGGCCATTGTGTCGCACCTGGCCATTGTGGCTGGAGGGACGCTTTTTTCTGGCCAAAATCACGGAAAATGGAAGCCGGAGCGAGGAAATCGCGCCACACTAAAGATCTACAGCTTCTATTCACTGTGCCATTTCATGGCTGTACTTGCTGCTAGTGTGTCAGAGAAGAGAGATGGCCCATTCACAATCCCCTATCTTTAAATGGGACACAAATCGTGTTTGGACTTGGACAGTCAGTTTTAACATCACCATTTGGACCATCACTGGACCCTAATTCATACTAGAGTAACTTGACTTTCTTATCTCTTTTAGTCAAAATTTACAAAATCAAAAATCAAAATTCAATTATGTTAGGACCTCGGTATTGGACTCTAGCCCAATATGGAGAGTGTATTCCAGAAGGAATAGAAAGGGGAACAAAGGATAATTGCTGAGCTGGCAGAGAGAGAAATTGAGTAGTGTGTTGGTTGTGAGGGGAATTCGGTTATAAGAGGGGTTTGTCATGAGTTAGTTATGGGCAGAGAGCATTTGTGCCTCTGAGAGCTGAGCTCTTGGCAGTAGGAATTGTGATTCCTCTGTATTTCCTTTTATGCATTCTTAGTACATCATATTTCATCAGTAGTATTTGTTTGACACTACCGTTTCTCTTATATGTGATTGTGGTTTCTAACAAGTTATAGACGCACTATAATAAAGTTTATTTTCCAATCAAAATTTAAATAAAGATATTTCCTAATCAAGATATTTTAGAAACAAAAATAAAAATATTTTTAACTAAGATATTTTAAAATTTCAGGTTTAATTTAATAAAAGAAAATCTTAATAATAGAACTTATCATGTATTGTTTAGTTTCTAATAAAAAATATTTAATTGCTAGTTCAGTAGTATGGAAACCTTACCATAATTCTTAACGGAGTCCAGAAGAATGGAAACCTTACCATGTCCCTCAACGTTTTAATAGAAGCCTTATTTAAGGCTCCTTCACACTCCTTATTGAAATTAAGGGGTGCTTCTTCTTCTATACTTGGCTGGCCTCTTAGAATTTGGGTTTAGGGCCTAACTCTACCCCACAAACTGGCTCAGCTTGTAAGGTGAGGACTGCCTAAGCTTTGTAAGCTATATTCAAGCCATATATCTTATTTGATGTGAGACTAAACCACCACTCTTGAGGCTGGAATTAATGCAGCCCCCAAAGTGGCCCCAACTAAGATGGGCTAGGGGTGACCACAATTTAGGCAGCTTTCCAAAAATCTCTTTTATATATCAATTTATGTTTAATACCTTTTTATCATAAAATCTATCATTAAAATTTTAAAATCTGTTATAATTTTTCAAATACTATTATTTAATTAATATATGACAATCTTAATAGCATTATATTTATTATAAATTTTAATATTATTCTACTATAATATAATATTAAAATAGTGGCCATCCTGCTATCTGTTATGGTGTTTTTGGTGGTGGCCGCTCTGCTCCGCGCTGCTATCTGCTATTAACTACTATGCTACAAACTACGCTTTCTGTGGTGGTTGAGGTTTTGGTATTAATCCTTGCTTAGAAAATCTGCTTTGTTTTAATTGTCTCTTCTACGCTTTAACTAGTAAAGAGTTTGAAATACATGGAAAGTTTTACATTGAAATAAGTAAATACCTGAGAATGCTATATCTTCTTTTTTCTGCAGGACTCCAACACCAGGAGATTCGAAGCCCAAATCTAAAAAGAAACCCAAGAAGGCAAAGTTCAAATCTCTAAAGAAAGGTTCTTTAACCTCTGGCTTGAGACCTGTGAAAGAAGAGTCACAAGCACAGCCTATGAACATAGATGATGAGAATGTCCCTGGTCTAGATTTTCAGTCTCCAAATTCAACCATGCAGAAAAAACGTAAGAAATCTAAATTAACAACTGATGGTGAAGAAGAAAAGAGACTTAAGAAGTCCAAAAAGTCCAAGAGGGATTCTCCTGACATTTATGCTTCCGATTTGGAATCCAACTCATTAGTTGTGCAGGATGAACATGCAGAATCAAAGACTTGTGAAAGTCTGGTTGATTTAGAACAGAAAACAGCAAGCAGGAGTAAGATGGGAGGAAAAATATCCATCACTCCTATCCCTTTAAAACAGGTCTGGATGATAAAACCAGAAAAATTGAAAAAGGGAAATCATTGGTCCAAAGATTGTATTCCACCAGCTGATTTTTGGCTGCCTCAGGAGGATGCAATATTATGTGCTGTTGTTCATGAATATGGTCCTAACTGGAGTTTGGTTAGTGAAACACTTTATGGCATGAGTGGTGGTGGGTCATACAGGGGAAGATATCGTCATCCTGTCCAATGCTGTGAGAGGTTCAGAGAACTATTCCAAAAGTATGTCTTGCTGTCAATGGACAATGCAAATCATGAGAAGATCAACAGTCCGGGCTCTGGAAAGGCTCTGCTTAAAGTTACAGAGGTTAGACGGGCAATGTTAAGTTTTAACATGTCTAATTTATCTCCTCAATATTTTTTCTTTGCATGTCGTGGTGACCTCATCTATACAATTTCATTTCATTTGGAGTGGATTTCAACTTTTATTTGCTATTTATGATTTAGAAAATATTTGACCATTCCTATTAGGCATTAGTTATCCCAAAATTGATAATTGCAATAGAGAAACCTTTGTTTCCCCTCATATCTAATCTCTTTTGGCAGGATAACATTCGGATGCTGTTAGATGTTGCTTCTGAGCAGGTAAATAGGGAGTTACTGCTGCAGAAGCATTTTTTTGCATTGCTTTCATCTGTCTGGAAAGTGGCATCACACGTTGACCACAGGCGAAATCCATCACCCTCCTGTAATGGTCTCTATTTCGATCAGAGTTTCTATACTTCCATTGGCCAGCCTTCACAAAATTCCTTGAAGAAATCCTCTGAAAGGATGGCATTTGCAAATTTGGCCCCGAGCAAGAATTTAGTAGCAGCTGCACTTGATGATATCACAACTAGGCAAGTGAATGACAAAGTCATTCTGTCTAACCAAGGGGAAGACATGCCAGTGAGTGCAGATCAGCTGGATATAACACTGGAGTTTGCAAAAGAGGATAGCGACGTCCTATCTTCATTTCCATCTGTTATAAATTTATCAATACATGGGACTGAACCAACACCATCTTTAAATAAGCTAACAGGAGAAGATGATCTTAAAGTTGGTTTGTTCATTGCTGAGAATCGTTTCAGGTATGGCTGAATATAGGTTTTAGTTCATGGTTTGACTTGTGAATGAAATTTCTGGTAATTTGTTTTTTATTTTGTTTTTTTGTGTCTGCTTAAATAAGGGGGCAAGCGTTTGATATAACTGTTACAATCACTATACGAACATTTTTTTCTTGGTTACTGTTGGAAAGCTGCTTATGATGTTTTCTCCTTTTTCCCCCACCCCTCAGGGAGGCTGCAAGAGTTTGTGGAGAAGACAGCTCTGGATGGGCATCATCTGCATTCCCAACCAACGATACAAGGTCTCGACCTGGATCCAGGTTACAATCCTCCGGAAAGCGGAAGTCTTCTGTATCTGACTCTTCTAAGCCTTCTAGGTCAAAGTCCAAAAAAGCTTCAATGGATCGTAGTGAAATGCATCCCTATCAGGCTGACTCAATATTCCAGTCAATGCCATCACTTAAAGATCTGAAAATTGATCTCACTTCATTAACTACTGATGAAGTTGGAATTGATGGTATGGATAGCATTTTCTCCTTTGACTTGAATGGGGAAAGTTCATTGGAAATGGAGAGTGTTGGAATGATCCCACATGATTATGTTGCTGGTTTAATCTCAGACCTTGATGATAGTACAGCATTCCCTGAATATACTGACATTAGATAAGGATGAAATCAAGCCTGAAATGCAGTTTTGAAATGACCTTTGGCTTACCAAGTGGCATACTCTTGGCAAGTTAGTCTTGATCAGTTCATGAATTGCTGTTGGCTTACAATTGGAAATGCATTCTTGCAGTTCGCTCCTTGGCATGCCATTTTTGGATATACAGACAAAACATTTCAAAGGCTAGCCTGCTGAAGGTTTCGATATGAAAATATAGAGATGTAGAACGCTGTCAATGATTTAATTTCTTACTTGGAATTATGTATTGGCTTGGTGGTTCAGCTCGAATTTTGACAGCGCCATTCTTCCATAGATCAGTGCTGATTGGTAAGAAGCCCTTCATTTTCTCTTCCCTCTAATGGTGCACATGGATTTGCCTTGGATGTTTTGCATGCTCACGTACATATGTTTTTAGCTGAGGCATGCCTAGGGTTTAGTTCTTTAACTTGCAACATTTTGTTATGCCAACAGAACAATTTAGTCCTTTAGTGGCTAGTTCATTAGTCCCATTCATTTAGAACAACACTTCACATGATTTAACATGAGTTTTACACCATCTATAAGCTCAGTCTAATATATTATATATTTTAGAATGATGTTTCCCTTTATTTTTTTCCGGTTCAAGGAACGATGATAAGTGATTATAACATCCCCAATCTGCAAGCCAAGTTGCCCAATCTGTGTTTCAAACCATATGTTTCGCTTTTTATGTGATAAGTCCTCACGACCTGAATTTGTCGGAACCATTTTCTAATGCAAATAGCATTTTTTGAATAGCAGACAAGTCACGAGTTTATGTAATCCATTGTCCACTGGGGTGAACTGATTTGTTAATATCATAGCAACAAAGTTAGCTTAATACAACTCTTATGATGCATTATTTCTTTTTTCAATTTATAACCAGTAATTCATTTATAATGCTGTAACTAAAAAAAAATGATCAAATTGGCTTCACAAGTTACAACACATTTTTATGGCTCATCAATCATGATTTTTATTTTTAAATTTTGTGCAATCTTGGTTCTTTTTATCATATGCAACGTTTGCTTGTCTAAAGAACCATTTCTTTCTCTGAATGTTGTCTCAAAGTTGTTTGTCCGCGAAACATTGTATGGAATAATTGTTCGAGATACGCACAACCTGTGGAAAAGATGCTCTAAATTCTCGAAATATATCGGAGCTGCTATTCGAACATAATGAATTTTACGTTTTTACCACGTCATTCTGAATTTTCCAAATATTATACATTATAAAATTCTAAACATAGTTCAATCTGTTACGAAGTGTTTGCAGTTTGCACCGAAAATTCTTAAATTGTATTATGCTATTTAAGCTTCATGAATATTGAAAGTTGAAAATTATTTATAGGTGAAATTATTAAGGAAATAAAAGTATTCACGGGAAAGAAAGTAAGCGTCATGTATAAACAATTGTATTTTAAAAACTTATTTAGAATATTTTAATTCGAGGAATTATATTTAGATGACGTTCATGCACGTTTTTTAGGGCATTGACAAGAATTTTGAAAACATCCAATCACACTTGAATAACTCAGACGGGACTAGTCAAACTTTTAAATGTTTGCTTCATTCATTTGACACCTTGTGTGCGCTTGAAATTAAACATTATGGCGTGGGTTGAAATAGAAGATTAAAATGAAGAAGAACCATTACTTCGGTGGATCATTTGATAGGTGGTCCATTATAAACCATAAATTCTGGTTATTGGATTATTATCATGTTAATAGATATATTTTACATATATCACACCAGATTATTCTTCTCCTGTGTAATCCTGCTGCCGACGACCACCTTGTCGGGAGACGATTTCCTGGGACTGTGCAGCTTCCACTCCCTTGCCGGAAAAAACACGCTTCCGATCTACTCTAGACACAGTTGCTTGATCAGAGAAATCATAATGTCGTATACTCAGTTCTCCTTTCGTTTCAATCTCTCTTCTCCAGCAAGTGAGTGAAAAGAGAGTATCTTGAACCAATTTTTTTTTATAAAAAAAAGGAAACGAGGGGAAGAACGAAATTGACAAACCCAAAACCTACGAATTCCAATCTAGTAAATCTTGCTGTCATTTTTTAACAGCAAGGTGGAACACATTTGCTGCAACTGGAACTGCAAATTATTTCTCTCATTCCATTTTTAGTTTTGCAGATATCGTTGGTTTGAATCGTGTTTTGGCTTTTCTCCTTTTCAGAGGAGAATCTGAGGGTGTGGTAGGTAGTTGGTTGTTGGATCTGATGAAGTTCAGGTTATAGATGTTACATTGTTCCAATTATTTTGATAGCCTTGTAAAATTGCCTGCGATAGTGATGTAGAAGGTGAAAATACACTTCAACCATCGAAGAGGTTGCAATGGCCACTTACTGGTGTGTTGCAGTGGCAATCTTGTACAGAGGATGTATGGTATAAAGATAGGGACTGGATGAATCTAACGGTAATTAAAAAATGGGGCCCTATAAATCTCCTGTGAAGTGGTCTGTGCTAGCTTCCGCCTTGAACAATTATTAACATATTTTATAGAACGAGTTTGAAGATGACAGATTCAATTTTTTTTCTTCAAATATTTAATATGTAATATATATATATATATATATATATATATATATATATATATATATATATATATATATATATATTTCTTTTTTTTTTATCGTCAAGTAAAATTATTAATCTTTAGTAATTAGATGTAATAATGTTATATGATTGATTCACTAAGAGGTCACTCATTTCATCCCTAAATTTGTTATGGTGTAAGAGTGAGCCTAATTTAAAGATGAAAACGAAAAAATAGAAATAATTTTTTTTAATTAAAATAAAGTGTAGAAGGTGTGAGACCCACATGAGCTTCATACAATTTTTTCTATTTCTCTCCTCTCCCACTCAATCAAGCACACCCTAAAATACAATATCACAACAATATTATACAATAATGTTAAATAAATATGTAATTTCTTGTCATATAATTATGAAACTACTAAGAGTTATTCAAATAAATATTTGAACCAACCTATCAGATCAACACATTTTGTTTGGGCATCTTGTTGGAGTTAAATGTGAATTATTTGTCATCTATTTTTTTTTTCTATTCACACCACCTCTATCTCTGTCTCTTTTTCATTTCCCCTAAAAATATCCCTAACAAATGCTGATTTTTGAAATTTAATATATCGAGTTCTTATGTATTGTCAATTTAAATGTTTTTATATCATGAATTAATGAGAAATCTTTCTCTGACTTTAAGATAATTGTTGTAAAAATTAATAAACTTATCATATATGATTGTGTAAAAAAATTACATCGTGGGTACATATATTATTTATTTTGCACTTACAATTTCTACGATTTCTTAAGATTTCACATGACCTTTTGCTTCTTTTTTTTTTTAATGTTTATAACAACTCTTCTAAGAATTTATAATGTAATTTGTTTCTTAGGTAATGTAGGATGTTAGTGTAATATATAACAGATGCCAATGTAGCCTATTTTAAACATTAAAGAGAATTGGTGTAGGGGTAAATGGTCTTACTCCTTTATGAATCAAATGAGAAATTCAATGATAGGTAATTAAAATATGTTGCATTCAGTCTTTTATTTTGTATAACCAGGTTTACATTATTTATTATGATCCATATTGATGGAGGAAATTGACTAGTCATTTAAGATACCCAACCTAGTGACGCAACCATTTATTAAGCATAAACTCCCTGACATGAAGTACTACTAACACTCAAATCTTTTGTGCAATCCTTCCTAATTAAAGAAGATAAAGTTAAAAAGTGGAGCACATGTAGCATTGATGGTTTAAAAAAGATATTATAAAAGAAGTATCCTAAAAATGAGATTCTGGTTTAAATCTAACATGTCCAAACTTGCAATAGAAAATGCAGAGATGACAATAGGATAGCCTAGTACTTTATCCCTTTTTATGGTAGGCTTATTGTTGTCATCAACAAAATGAATCAAAGCGGTGCTTTTGCATTTAGGGCACTTGTGGTTATCCTTATTGACCATCACATACATAAGGCAACAAAGGAACCTACTAGCACCATGGAAATGACTTCAGGGTTACTGGAGTATTCGAGGTTGTTGTTGTTGTTGTTGCCATCTTGGTGTATGATCAAATGCTTATCACTAGGACAAAAACTATAGCTTATAATCAAGGTTCAACACTTTCTACTTAAGAGCGTAATAGCCCAATCGTCATAAGTCGATTGTAACTTGACCCACTTGGGCCTCCGCCATGGGACAATTGATGCCACAACCCGACAAACAATCTCCCTCTCAGCAATTGCCCCGCTGGGAATCAAACTTGTGACCTTGGCTCTGATACCAACTGAAATAACAATAAAAACACTAAAAGAGAGGAGGGGGTTGAATAGTGTGTATATCAAAGATATAAACTTTTGTAATATTAAAGCGAATATCAATAGTGATATATATGTGTGTGCATGCGTGTGCGCACGTGTGTATGTAGCAAGTCGTCCACTGAAGATAAAGTAGATATTTGATTAAGATCAATATGGTCGTCCAATGACTTGATAAAAGAGAGAGTTCTTAAAACAATTTTTCAAATAAACACTTGGTGTTAAAAAGGTGATAGAAACTGCTATAAGAATGCTCAATAAACCGTTATGGAGAGAAGTAGAAACACTTGGTTTATACTGGTTCACTCAACTTGAGCTATGCTCAGTTCTACTTTATTCACTAGCAAAGAGTTTCACTAATAAAAACTTGATTACAAAACAAGTATTCTAATTTGTCACTCCTAGTTTTACAAGTATTCCTAATTCCACTTTTGGCACTTTCTTAGACTTCTCCTGAATTTAAGAAACCCAAGTAATGTTTAATACTAAGCCACTCCTGGCTTTCATAAACAAAATTTTGGATGAATACAAGTATTATGTAACACTCAATGAGTGAATAAACAATTAAGCTCAAATATAGAATAACTTTGCTTAGCAAATAGTAAACAAATGAAAATTGTATATCATTCGTCTAGTGATTTTAACAAAGTTTTGCTTCTGATATTTTCTTGCTCTCTTGTAAGATTTTTTGTCAATTGCTTCCTGGATGGAGACAACATTTTATAACTTCAGTGAAGAATTCATTATGGGATCAACGTCGATTCCTTGAAAGGACTATTGTCTCACAGTGAAGGATATGACGACATGTCATGTTTGATTGGAAAGGAATGAACCATAGTACAAATAGCGTCATGTGCTTCTTGTCTTTAGCAAAAGTGACCTTTAAGAGAATATTCCATGAAAACCTTTTATACTTTTCTATATTGTGTTTTTCTTAAATTCAAACATTAGCAATTCAAAATAAAGAGAGGCAAATTGAATTTGTTACTGGTTTTCACAAGGGTGGACGCTGTCTGATTTTACATGTTGGACGCTAGATAAAATAAAGCATTCTCTCTTGGATTGTGGACAATACAAAATATTTTCAAGTCCTATAACATATTGATCCTGTTCACTTGTCAAAAACTCATTAGAACATCAATAATTTATACTTATTATTATTTATCAAACTTTAAGGTGGATGAGACAAATGGTCGTCCAGACCTAACAATCTCCCCATTTTTTATGATGACAAACAATATAAATTTTGATTTAAAAATAATTAGATTTTTAAGAGAATGAAATGAATGTAATGCAGTTAAACTCCCCCTGAGTTCGATCATGGCGAGAATATGACAGATGAATTATATATGACATATGTGGTAGCAAAATAATAACAGTTAACAAATAAATAAAGAGAAAGCATATGAAAAATACTCCAAAACCTCTTATTTAAAACTGTTAGCTCTTTTACAATCAAAATTCCTATTTCTCCCCCTTTTGTCACAAGCAAAAGTTGGGTTTGAAGATAGAAATATTGAAGAACATCATAGTTAGTCCTGAGCAAACGGTGGTAGTGTAGGTTGAGAAGGTGGTGGTGAAGATGGAGGAGGTGGTGGTGTTGGGGCTAAGGTTAGTGGTGGAGGCTCAAGAGACGCAGGTGCAGGTGGTGGTTAAGGTATTGGTGCAGATGCAGCAACAACTCCAAGCATGGGCATCTGAACTTGTTGAATGTTTTGGAGAAGAATGACACCAAGATTGGAGAACTGAGTGGTGATTGCATTCTGCATGGAGAGCCTGAATTGCTCATTCTCTTGATGTTGTCATTTGGCAAAGGTTTCCATGGCTTGCCCTATCATATCTTGCACTTGATCCCTGGTAATAGTGGTAGGTTGTGCATAGTTAAGAGGAATGAGGCCTGAATTGGTGAAGTAGACAATGACAACATCAAGTTCGTCCTTGTCTCTAGACGTAGCCTTATTTGAAGTTGTTGACCGCTTGGATGTAGGTTCTAAAACGTGTGTTCAACTTTATCAGCTAAGGTTGCATTAGGTGCCTCAAGGGTTTCGTCCATGACATCAAAGTTCGTAAGATCAATGATGACCCCATGTACAATGGTGTCGTCCATAACTTTAGCATATGCTTCAGCTTGGACCGAGACAACATCTTCTTTCATAGCAACAAAAATAACTTCTTCTTTAGCCTTTCTCTTTTGCTGAGCTTCATAAAGTTGAGTCACATGAGCTAACATTGGTCTTCAATCATTGTCTTCAGATTATAGGTGCCTTCATATTGAATAGTTGGAAGTTTGAGAAGATGTTGAATAAACAAGTAGCTGTTAACATCCTTTGTGAAGCATACACAAACATCATCAAAGTGGTACTTCTTAGCAAGACGTAACACTTGAATGAAGTTGTGGTGCTCAGCATTATCACTTCCATCATAACTAGAAGTGGAGGCCTTTTGAGAGTCCATCCACATAATCTGATTCTAGAAGGTCCTGGCATCATAAGCATCAGAAGTGCGAATTAGCTTCTTCCCACTGAATAATGAGTTCCATTTGCGAGGGAAATTGACAATCTTCCCCTTCAGCTTTCTTGAGGGCATCATTTCATTTTAGTATAGCTTGAACCCCTTCTTTTTGGCAGCATCCCAAATTGGTAGGCATGGACTCACTTTATCAGCAACCATCTTTATATCAGTGGCCCTTGAGATGTGTAGACAAGGAGGGTAGGCAATGGCTTGATCTCTCAAGTACATTTGTTCATGTAGTTTACCAAGAGATGAACAGTCTTCTTGAGACAAATTGAGATCAACTGGATGCATTGGTAAGAGTTTGGTGACTGGCGTCCACAGATGCACCTTCTTTTGAAACTCGATCTTTGGGGATTCCACTTCTTGCGAAGGGTCCCTTCTGTGTTTTTCAAACATATCCCTAGAGATGCTGCTTTGTGAACTCTTTTTATCCTTGAACTTTTGAAGACTGCACCATGCTTCTGTGGGGGATACCTGATGTGATCTTGATTAGGAGCGGATCGCTTGATACAGGCTACAGAGATTTGGATGACGCCACTTCCAGTAAAGGAAGATAAGTCAGGATAGACGCCACAAGGATTACTTTGATAAGTCTGAGATTGGTTCAACAAGGAACCCAGAGAGAAGCTCTCACCAAATTTTATGAAAATGCCAAAAGTCCTTTTATTGAAAACAAAAACCAATACTTATAGTGTATCTAAACAAAAAGATAAAAATAGACATGAGCCTTCTAAACAGTTTGGGCCAAAATTACAATAAATAAAAATTATAACTAAAAAAACATATTTAACTTGGGCCTTCAAATTAGTTTGGACCTTCAACAACAATTAATAGTCTTGGTAGTGCCTCTACCTCTGGGCCTTCATCTTTCTCCACTTGGGCCTTCAATCATCATCAATGGCAGCTATACAAATGATCAGCCTTGTCTCTATGACGTGTTGGGCCTGTTTAAGTCTGTCTCTGGTCATGAGCCCTTCAAGTGCTTCATGGTCCTTGCCCTTAGTTATGTCCTCATCACTGTGTTGGGACTATTTAAGTCTGCCTCTGGTCATGGGCCCTTCAAGTGCTTCATGGTCCTTGCCCTTAGTTGTGTCCTCATCAATACCTTAGTTGATGGATGAACTCATTGCTGAGTACTAGGTGCAAGCTAGTAATGAGGCATCTTGATAACATTGGGCTGCAATAGACGAGTCCATTATGGAGGAGGAAGATGAACTATGGCATTTGTTGGCAGAGCCTTAAAGGCCTCAAATAGAATATTCTCATAATCTTGCTTCGTCCATGTAGGTGCTTGGACATTAATTGTTTCCTTTTCAATTGTTCATAAACTATAAAATAAGAGTATGGAGTTTCAGGGGTTGGATTACCATTGATGAATGCCAGAGGGAACCTCTGAGCATCTATTAATATTTCCCTTGGAGCAGCCCTTTTGAATCTGTCTAGATGATTGGGTGATGGAGGTGGACGCGGTTGTGTAGAGGGAGCATGTTTGCGGAGAGGAGAAATAAGAGTATCATCTGTGGACTCACTATTTGATGATGATGATGAGGCTGGATCCTGCTTATTCCCAATGAAGGAAACTCCCTATTCCTTGTCACCAATCTTGGGGTTGGCTTCGATTGCCCTCGTCTTGGAATAGCAGAGGGGATGACAGATACTCATGGTTCATGGTCCCCCCAAACTTTTTCCAGCATATATAGAGATATAGAAGATATAAACAAAAATGTCTTGCTCATAGAAATTTTCTCTATTACGTAATTAAAAAAAGGCATCATCTAACCTTGTGTGTGTTTGGGCTTAGTTACATTAGGAACAATTGAAATGGGCTTATAAGCTATACTATCCATTTTCAATCTAGTAACACTTCAAAATGGGAAAGAGATAGAGAACAACACGTTTATGTCTTAAATCGTATGTATGTTGTCTTTTTTTGTTATTGTTATTTTTATAAATAATTTTTTATGTTAATATTATTATACTTATATATTTTTACTTTTGATAACATAAGTACTTATGACTTATATTAAACGTTTATAATACTTTTCATATATTAGCTATTTTATAATTGTAAAAAAGAATAAGCTATTTTATTAATTAATTGAAAAAATATGATTATTTTCGAAAACTTGTTGAAAAATCCATAGGAAATTTTGATATTTTATAGATTTTGATACAAATTTGGTTTTATATAAGTAGTATATCTTGAAGAATTTTACACAAAACAATTTTCAAATAAGTTCTCTATTTTTTCTTAATTTAGTATCAAAGGTATAAATTTCATAAAAAAACCTAAAAATGTTTATTAATAAAGTACGAAAATAGATATTTTGGTATAAAAATAATTAATATTGGAATATCATCTTTAAATGCTTAAAATCAACCATGAAAATAACATTTATCAAAATTAGTACATTTAATTATGCAATGTAATCTTAATTATTTTGGCCCCTCCAAATGTTTTTTCCAAGCTCCGCTACTGGTTGTACACTTTTGTTAACTGTATTAAAGCTAATGAGATAAAAGGTCATAAGCTAACACTAACATTGTGATCAGCACTGTTCTGATAAATTTTCCCATTGATGGTATAATAAACAGACAGATGATAATAAGTTATTGCTTCCATATGGCTACTTGTGAATTCATTAGTTTGCTCTGATACAATGTTGCCATTATTAAGTATTGCTCTGTAGCTGTTGAGTTAACTAGTCTTTACACATGATCATTAATTATTTTTTTGTGAAATCAAAATAAGAATTTATTTTTATGTGGATATAAGGTGGAACGAATGACTGGTCTAGACTTAAGCATTGACATGGTATAAGAAAGACTTACTATGGTAACGGTTGATCCTCTGCAAGGGGGCCTTGTTGGACCTCTGCCACGTCACCTATATCTCTTTCTTGTGTTTGACATAGTGTTCCTGCTTAAGTGTTTCTCTTCGAGAAACTTGGTTTTGGAGTTTTGTTGGTTTTCAAAATTTATTTGAACATAACACATGTATTGTTAAACAATCCGTGATTCTTTTTCCATGTTTACATTCCTATGCTAGGAGTTACTTTTTCACTTGTGTCCTAGAAAACAGGAAATAAATATAAAGAGAGGCTTGCATTTTAGATTGTGCTGTACCGTCTTTTTCAGCAATGCTGGCTGCCCTGCCCATTTGGTGAAGGCTGCCACTTCTTGCATTACGTTCCCGATGGTTATAATGTTGTTGCACGCATGAGATCTAGTCATTAGCATCGGATAGTACCTAATATTACAGAACAAATAAAAGACACAAGATGTCACTTAGGATGATGTCTCGTGCATCATAAGTAGCAAAAACCACTCAGGCAAATAGTTTTATAAAAAAAAACCCACTTGAGTAATTAGTTTTACAACATAATCCATTTTATTTTAGTAAAAAAATTCATGAATATAAAACCTGCAACTCCTCCACGAAGAACCGTTGCTGCACCACCAACAGTCCTTAATGTTAGGAATTATAAATTTTTTAATTAATTAATATGGACTACATATTATATTATAACATTTATATTAGTTATTTATATTTAAATGAGTTCAATATAAAATGATCTATTTAAGTGAGCCCATTAGACTGTCAGAAAATTGATATGGACTTAATGAGCGGAAATCAGTTTGACCAATTAGGGGATAATGAAAATCCTAATAGGTTTAAAACCTAAAGCATGGTTATGGTCTTCAATACACCAAATCAATAAACAGTTTCTCCTCTCTCCATCTGAGGAGAGAACGAAGGTCCCATAAGGAAAAAGGGAATTGGTTGAGGAAGGTCATTAAACTAATTGTTCGTGACCACTGTCAGATCCGCTGCGTGTTGATCAAACTCTCTATGGATCCAGGTATTCCTTAAAACCTCTTGATAATCTGACGTAATGTATTTTGATGCTCATTTGGTATTTTATAAGGTTTATTGAAAATTACCAACAAGTGGTATCAGGGCCACCATTACTGTTAGATTATTGAGATTTAAAGGCTCTGTTTGATATGTATCATATCTGAATCATTTTAGTTATATGAACCCTAATTTTATTTTGGGGAGAAACTATTTTGATCAATAAAATTGTAAAACCCCTAAATTTATGTGTTATGGTCATAAAGTTTTTTTCCTCTTTAGAATTAATAAAAAACCTCTGCATTTGATTTACGGGGTTGTACAATTTTTTTTTGTTTGTGTCGCATTTGCTGACATATTATTCTATTTGGGATAAATGTTCTACGTATCTGGTGTTGACATTTAGTACGTGGCGCAATTTCATAAATATATATTTTTTTGTTTATATGAATCAGTAATAAGACAATGGTCTTTTGTCTTATATGAATAATTTATTAGTTTTTGGCCAACTATTTTTTTATGAAACGGTGATAAACTGATAATTTATGATATTCATGTGGTTAGTATAAATTTGTGATAGTGTTGTGATATGTTTGTTTCGGGTGCGTAATTAGTTTACCATGATGTAATTTTTTCAAACATTTACTGCTATCACAATTGGGTGCAAATTTAATCATTACAGATTCTTTCCATTTATATGCGTGTCTTGTAATTTTATTTAAATTGATTGAACCATTATTTGGTCAAAGTAACCTCTATTGCGTAAATTAATTTAATTAAATTGCATGGATGTTAGTATAAAATTATTTATGTGAATTGTGATTGACCCAAAGGAAGACACAATTTGGCCAAATAATAACATACCTGCGATGATAAATATGTGACAATTATAAAGTTTTTTTTTTGTGAATAATAGTCGGTACCAAGAAAGGCTATTATTTGACAGAACTAATTGTCAATATTTGATCATTGCGTTGAGAGTACCAATTACAAATTAATTTCTCTGTCCAAAGACTAAAATTAATGTTGTGCTAGGTATCTTGTGATGGATTTGTTATAGGAAATATTTGCATATCTTGTTATATATACTTTATATGACTTGCTTGATTATTTGTGAACATGTTATTTTTGTTCTCTGTTTAGTTAATATTACCAGTGCTGCAAATGTTACTGCCCAAGTGTATTCTATCCCAATGCTGAATGGGACAAATTTTAAGGTCCGGAAGGAAGCCGTAGAAATTGTTCTTTGCTGTATGAATTTGGACTTGACATTGAGGATGGAATGACTCATTTCCACTCCGAAAACCTTTAATGAAGTAAAAGTTGAGAAGTGGGATCGGTCCAACCGAATGTGCCTTATGATCATGAAGCGCTCTATTTCTGAGGGTCAAAGTGCAAAGAAATTCCTTGAGGAAATTGAGCAATACTTTGCCAAAAATGAAAAGGCGAAGACGAGTAACCTTTTGGCTAAACTCATCTCCATGAAGTATAAAGGCAAAGGAAACATAAGGGAGTACATTATAGAGATGTCCAATCTCGCATCAAAACTCAAGTCACTTAAGTTAGAACTTGGTGAAGATCTACTTGTGCACTTGGTTTTGATCTCGCTTCTTGCACACTTTGGGCAATTCAAAGTGTGCTATAACACTCAGAAGGACAAATGGTCCCTCAATGAACTTATATCTCACTGTGTGTAAGAGGAGGAGAGGCTGTAGAGAGATAGGACTGAAAATGCTCACTTGATTTCGACCTCTCAGAATAAGAAAATGAAGAAGACTAAGGGTGCTGCGGAAAGGGCTTCTCAGCAAAAGAAACAAAATAAGGATGAGGAATTTGCCTGTTACTTTTGCAAGAAGTTGGGACACATGAAGAAAGAGTGTCCCAAGTATGCTGCATTGCGTGTGAAGAAAGGTAAATTTCTTACTCTAGTTTGTTCAGAAGTTAATTTGGCTTTTGTACCTAAAGATACTTGGTGTGTAGATTCTGGTGCTACTACTCATATAAGTATGACTATGCAAGGTTGCCTGTGGAGTCGACTACCAAGTGAAGATGAAAGATTCATCTTTGTGGGTGATGGCAAGAAGGTTGCAGTGGAAGCTATTGGAACTTTTAGGTTATAGTTAAGAACTGAATTTTATTTGGATTTATTTGAGACTTTTTTTGTACCGTCTTTTAGACGGAATTTGATTTCTATTTCTAGTTTGGACAAATTTGGATTTTCTTGTTCATTTGGAAATAATAAAGTTAGTCTCTACAAAAATTTAAAGATGGTTGGTTCTGGTTCTTTAATTGACAATCTTTACATGCTTGATGTTGTTAGTTCCTATAATGAAATACTACAAATAAGTTCACATGATACAAAACGAAAATTGAATGAGAGTTCAACCACCTTATGGCATAAGCGTTTGGGCCATATATCTAAACAAAGAATTCAGAGACTTGTGTTGGATGAAATTCTTGACCCTTTGGATTTATCAAACTTTGAGGTCTATATTGAATGCATAAAGGGAAAACGAACAAACATAAGGAAATTAGGCACCGAAAGAGCTAAAGACGTCTTAGAACTAGTGCATATAGACATTTGTGGTCCTTTTCCTACAACTTCTTGGAATGGACAACAATATTTCATTACGTTCATAGATGACTACTCTAGATACGGTTACCTATATTTGATACATGAGAAATCCCAATCCCTAGACGTTTTTAAGACTTTCAAGGCTGAGGTTGAACTTCAACTTGGAAAGAAAATTAAGGCTGTCAAATCTAACCATGATGGTGAGTACTATGGCAAATATGATGGATCAGGAGAACAATGTCCATGACCTTTTGCACTTTTCCTCAAAGAGTGTGGAATTGTTCCGCAATACACTATTTCGGGCAAACCCAGCATGAATGGTGTAGCAGAACGAAGAAATCAAACTCTTAAGGATATGTTGAGAAGTATGATTAGTCATTCCTCTTTGCTAGAGTCACTTTGGGAAGAAGCCTTAAAGACCGCAGTTTACATCCTTAATAGGGTGCCAAGTAAAACAGTTAACAAAATCCTTTATAAACTTTGGACTGGTAAAAGGTCAAGCATTAAATATTTGTACATTTGGGGTTGTCCAGTTGAGGCACGACCTTATAAGAAAGAAAGCTGGACTCAAGAACAATTAGCTGCTATTTTTTTGGCTATGCTGAACACTCTCGTGACTATAAATTTTACAATCCCACCTTAAGATCCTTTTTTGAGCGGGAAATGCGAGATTTCTTGAGGAAGTTGAGTTTGGGAAGGAAGAGAACATAAAGAATGTTGTCTTTGAGAAAGAACCTATTATTTACAATGATCAAGTCCTCGTACATATTACTGTTCAAGACACAACTTCAGTAATAGAAGACAATGTTCAAACTATTGACATTGTTCCAGAACAAGACAACAATGAGGTTCTCTCTCAAATACCTTTAGAGCAACCTCAACAACCTCAAGAAATGCCATTAAGAAGGTCCATTAGAGAGAGGAGAAGTGCAATCTCAAATGATTATATTATATTTCTCCAAGAACATGAGGATCGTATTGGTTTAACAGAGGATGATCCAATCAACTTCTGTTAAGCTATGCACAGTTCTAACTCTCAAAATTGGATTGAAACCATGAAGGATGAGATGAAGTCTATGAATGTGAATGAAGTTTGGGATCTAGTCGAGTTGCCTGAAGGTGTGAAACCTATTGGTTGTAAATGGATATTTAAAACCAAGAAGGATTCAAAGGGTAATATCGAGAGATATAAGACTCGTCTAGTTGCTAAAGACTTTACTCAGAAGGAAGACATTGACTATAAAGAAACATTTTCTCCAGTATCTTCAAAGGATTCTTTTGGTTAAATTGTGTAATTTTAAGAAAATTTGTGTAATTTTAAGACCTCCTATTTGCTATATTAATTTGTCTTGTATTTTTTGGTTAAATTGATTGAAACAACATGTTGCCAAAGTAACCTCTGTTGTGTAAGTTAATTTGATTGAATTTACATGGATGTTGCATGAAATTATTCATGTGAAGTGTGCTCGGCCTAAAGGAAGACACAATTTGACAGAATAATTACATGCTTACAATGGTAAACATGTGATAATTATAAATAGTGTGATTTTCCATGTGAATAATGAAATGTTCAAAGACAATCATTATTTGACCGAAATAATCATCATATAAGATTTTCATGTGAGCAATGTAGTGTTCAAAGACAACCTTTGTTTGACGGGACTTATCACTAATGTTTGATCAATGCGTTGAGAATACCACTTGCAGTTAATCTTTTTCAATCCAAAGATTGAGAATTAATGGTGCGTTAGGTATCTTGTTTGGGTCTTGAAATTTGCCATAAAGATTATTTGTGCATTACATGTTTATTGTTCTCTTCTTTAATTGTTGTTGTTGTTACTACTATGGTTTAAATTACGCATATGCGAATCCCAAATCTGCATGTATAAAATTTAGAGTTTGAAATTATTTTTGTGGGAGTCCTAAGGTGATATATGAGTAACCTTGGTATGCAACACTAGAAAGTAGTAAAGTGCATTATGCATTAATTGAAGAGAACAATGAACTACATGTTTTCATATCGAAAGTCTAAAAGTTTAGAGATCATTGGGTATTATGACTTTGAATATTTCAGAATGTCTTAATAGCAATCACTTCACATAAGGATTCACATTTGACTATGTTGGTGAAATTAATATTTTGCTATGAGACATTATACTAGAATTTATGATTGCTAAACTATTGTAACTGGCTTGTCTGTTGTCGCCAACAATAAGTAGTCATCAGGTGTTTATTGAAACAATATCTTAGCAGTCTTGTTAAGGATTCAACTAAGTAAAAGTATTTTTTTTTGGTTGACATAAAGTATTTGGTTATTGAATAAAGAATTTAGAAAATACATATTTGTATAGAATATATAGGAACTCATTCCATGCTAGTTGATTCACTTACTAAAGGTATGATACTAAAGTTTTTTCACAAGCACACTGCTCATATGGGTATAATTCCTGACAGTACCTTAGTTTAGTAGGAGTCTTACTCATGTTTTATATATTACGGTTTACAAACATTTTGTTATTTGGATTTTTTGTAGAAATAAAGTTGATGTTTATCATTTTATTTTGAGTTCGTTTTGTGTGCAATATTTGTATTGCATTTTGGATTGATCTCTATAAAGAATAAAGTTTGGACTAGTTGAAAATAGACATGATTAAGATCACATTGTATGTAATTTTCATGCCGCTTATCCATATTTGATCTATGTTATCGAGTATGAGTAACAGTGGTGATCATTGCGGCTTAGTTAAGCTAATTGTGATGAAAACTGCAGTGATTTCTTGTTGCTATATGAGATGGACCAGATTATATAAAAGGAGTCTAAAAGTAAATAACATACGGTTGCGCGCCTAAAGAATTTTGTAATATAAATGTCTAAGGTTAATATGAAACCCAAGTGGGAGATTGTTAGGAATTTTATAATTCCTAATTAATTAATATGAGCTACATATTATATTATAATATTTATATTAGTTATTTACATTTAAATGAGTTCAATATAAAGTGATCTATTTAAGTGAGTCCATTATACTGCCAAAAAATTGATATGAGTTTAATGAGCGGAAATCAGTTTGGTCCATTAGGGGATAATGAGAACCCTAATAAGTTTAAAACCTAAGGCATGATTATGGTCCTCAATACATCAAATCAATAAACAGTTTCTCCTCTCCCCATCTGAAGAAAAAACGAAGGTCCCATAAGGAAGTAGGTGATTTGGTTGAGGAAGGTCATTAAACCAATTATTCATGACCACTATCAGATTTCGCTGCGTGTTGATCAAACTCTTTATGGATCTAAGTATTCCTTAAAACCTCTTGATAATTTGATGTAATGTATTTTGGTGCTCATTTGATATTTTATAAGGTTTATTGAAAATTACCAACAAGTGATTTTGCTCCATTTGCTGTTATGACCTGCATATGTAACTAGTTCGATCCTGCCAAAGGATGCAAATTTGGTGGCAAGTGCCATTTTTGCTCATGGTGAATGAATGAGAACTTGGCAAACCTATTGCTCCACCAATCGATGATGATGATGATAATCCGGCAAGGGGGTCGTATGGTTGTTCGATTAGAGCCTCCTCCCGCGTTGGCTGGTAATTTTGGTGCCATTTCTACCACCAAGATCATTGTAGAAGCTTCCCCTGCTAGAGCTATCAATGGAAGGGTGGTGTGAACTCGAAGCAGATCTGTCCACAAAAAAAAGAGCTAAACTTTCAATTGGAGAACATGAAACTGATCCAAATCTTAGAAACATTGAACTCGAGGGAACTTTTGAACAGATTAAGGAAGCAAGTAACATGGTAAAAGATTTACTATTGACTGTGTCAATGTCTGCCCCACCAAAATCTACCCCAGGTGTTCCTGGTGCCCTTGCCCCTTGCCCCTTGGAAGCAACTTCAAGGCCAAGCTGTGTGAGAATTTTGCAAAAGGATCTTGCACCTCTGGAGAAAGATGTTACTTTGCACATAGAGCTGCTGAATTGCGCAAATCGGCATTTAAAGTGATAGACATGTAGCGGGGTTGACTATTATTAATTTTTTTCAAGTAAATGATTTAATTGAAGGAAATGATCAGAAATTTGATACGAGGGACCATATGTACTAAAGATTTTGAAGTGAATGAACTTTTTATGGTCTTTAATATTACATATATATTATTTTTTTATTTTTTCAAAGATAGGATATGATTTTGAAAAACAGGGTTGTCAACGGATGGATAAGTATAATCAAATACATGTAACTACAGATTAAAGTGGGGGAAAATTGACAATTTTGAGAGTTTTGAAAATATCTTCTTATATCTGGAATAGTTTTTTTTAGAGGATGTTCGTTTCACGGATTATTTACTTATTCCTATGGATGTGGGATTGAAAAAAAATTATCCTCAGGTTTACTATAAGGTAATAAAATAAATGCTGTAAGTTATATCACACGTTTTTTTTTTGAAATACTCACTAATAACATTTCTATGTCATGTTTCCAGCAAGGATTAAAGGAATAGTTCGTGAAACAAAACCAACTTAGTCTCCAATTTGTATATACTTTGTTTCTTTAATTAAATGATTAAAAATTTGGTAGAACAATATGTCTAAATAAAACATTCCGTTGATCAAGTCTATTTTCTTTCTCTCTCTCTTTTTTTTTTTTAATTTATTGTTTGGGATGTACTGAAATTATTTATCAACCTTGGTGGCTTTTGTTGACTTATTAACTTAAAGAGATCATAATAAAGGTATTCAAGAATTTTTTTTTTATCATGTGTTAAAGGAGATTTGAATTTCAATTTCAAATGTTAAGTATTTTTCAAACAAAAACATGATTGTATAGGTATTCCATTAGACATTATGTGTTAATGAAATAATATTATGATCTAAATATTCCAAACAATTAAAATACACATTTAAAACATTTACGTCCACCCATTGCAACCCACATTTAAACTTGACTTTAACTTCGTTATTCTAGACCCTCATTTACTCAAATTGATTGTGATTATTCTATAGAGAGGCTTGGTGATACAGAACTGACAAATTTGCCTCTATTTATAGAACTCTACCCATCACATAGCTCAACCTTCGTGAATTAGAACGTGCGTATGGATAAGATCTTGGGTTGTTGCAGAACGTTGCTTACTCAACATTACTCAATGTGGGTTGAACGTGGACAAAAAATGAATCCCAATTGAAAATAGTTCTTCCCAAAAAATAGCAACGAAAATTCATTCAAAAAATAGATCAAGTTATTTATGCTAAATCAGGAAAATCCAACATTCTCCCACTTTACATTTAACCCAACATTAGTAATAACATGAAACACAGTATAAGTCATGACCATAAGACCTCTAATAATGAGTATTATCTTTCATGTATCACAATATATAAAGTTTTTATATATTAGTTCTCAACTTAATGATATTTCTTAAAATAAATAAATATGTACACAAATGAGACAATACAAGTACACAAGATAAGACATGATGTACAATTAAATGAGCTTTAGACTTGACTTCACCCATTCAACAATAATTGCACAGTTACTGGTACTTATAGTCGTGAGTTTATAGGCTTTTTGACCAATGTGCACCTTCTCTCTTCAGCAAATTCCCAATGTACACCACTTTGAGAAAAAATCCCCCAACTGCACCTGTTTAATTTCTTATAGGGGAGTCGAGTTTGGGCACCCCGACTTCTTCGTGTCCTTTTTTTAAAATTAAATATTATATTATATAAAAATATTTTTAATTACTTTTAAAATTATTTAATTACTAAATTATTTTTTAATATTGATTAAATTAATTTTTTTTATTAAAAAATTGATATTATAGAATTTAACTATTTTTTTACATTATTTAATTTATTTGAGATATTTTTGATTGAATATTTGTTTTAAAATCTGAATTTTGAATGATAATATATTTATTTTGGAAAAAATTTTATATATTAAATTTAATCATTTTACTAAATATAATTAGTTTGCTTATGTCATTAGATTTAATTAAAAATGATAAAACTAAAACTTTTAACAATTTATTTATAAAAGAAATTATACTGCATTATCAATAAAATATTTAAACAATGACATTTGGCTAAAGAAAAATTTAAGATCAGAATATATTAGGACAATTGTTTTTGCTATGACCATGTTACCGACAAAGTCCACATTTTTTTCTACTTGCTCGTTCATTTTCGTCTTCGTCCATCTCAGTGGGAATGCGAGTTGAACAAGACGGCCCTTTGCAGTCCTCTTTCTCCTTGGATCATGACCCCACTGATCTGCTTCATATTCTTGCCACATTGATTCGTATGGCAGTAAACCAAAAGAGTTGTCGTAGATGTGCAAAATGTGTTGCAAAGTGAATAACATCGGCACATAGGTCATGGGATCAACATTGACAGATTTACAGGTAGCCATGACGTGAGAACATGGTAAATGTTTAGCCTGATATTCACCACAATCACACTTTTGGGATTATAACATTACTCTAAACCTTCCAGGTGGTCTGGGTGTTTCAAGTGGGGATTGAGTCTCTGTTATAATAAAAGTGTGATTGTGTTTATCGAATTCATTTACAATGTGTGTATTAAATTCTTGTTGACCGCTATTCATTGCATCGAAGACGACTTCAGAATACTGTGAGCCGGAGTTGATCATTGCCTGAGTTTGTCGACCTCTATTAGCAACAAGTTGTGTGCTCTTGAAATACGTCTCCTCAACCAACGATGACACCGACAAATGTCTTGTGTTTTTGAACATGGAATTAACAGACTCCGACAAATTGGTAGTCATATGTCCCCAACGTTTCCCCTCATCGAAGCATTGTACCCATTTTTGTTTGGGTAATTGATCAAGCCATTCAGCTGCACTTGGCTTATTCGCACGAATATCCCCAAGATGTCGCCAGTGCATCTTCTCCGTGTATGCGTAACCTGTAAATATTCAATCAATGTATTATGTTATAAAATTTGATTGAAAGAAAATTATAACGAATAAATAAAATAGATTCTCACCAGCCAACATAAGTGGTTTCTTTAAATGGTTTTGTTGGTCAGAGGAGGTTTGTTGGCCATGAAGAAAAGAATCGTTCTCGGATAATATTTGTGTGTATGAAGCATAAATGTCAAAAGGTTCTTGTGATTCAAGGTTGTTGTATGAAGATACTGGATTATTGAGGTCTATGTTGTTGTACAATAACTGCTGTGGAGGCGGTAGTTGTAGTTGTGGACATGAGAGTTGTGAAGACGATGGTTGTGGTTGACGAATAAGCTCAGTAATAGCATAGAATTTGACATAATTCAATTGTGAATTCTGGAGAATTGTTTCCATTGCGCCTCTAAGATCATCATTGTCGAATAGTTGAGCTGAAATAAAACGTGTCTGACCGAGATGAAATGAAATAGGGACACAAAATAACAACTGAGCAACTTGTTCAGTTGCTCGAGTAGGGAGACGATTGTTAATTTTTCGAAAGAATTGTGTAAACGTAATAGAACGACTGACGTAAAAAAATATTGGGGTCGTACATGTGTACATCGATCCTTGAACTGGATCGTCTACAATATGACCATTGTGGTAAATGATGGTCGCAATTTCTTTAGGTGGAGTCATGGTGGTGCTTATGGAATATGAGTGGAAATGGTGTGAGAGTTACAAATCGAGTTTTGTTTTGTGAGAAAGTTGTTGGGTGTGATATGTTGTTGTCAAATGGTGATATTATATATAGGCTAAGAAAGTTTAGTACCAGAGTTAGATTGAAATGTTAGGTGGGAGAGTTAGTTACGAGGGTTAGATTGGAAGGTTAGGTGGGAGAGTTAGATTGGAAGGTTAGGTGGGAGAGTTAGTTACGAGGGCTAGATTGGAATGTTAGGTGGGAGAGTTAGATTGGAAGGTTAGGTTGGGAGAGTTAGTTACGAGGGTTAGATGGGAGTGTTAGATTGGAAGGTTAGGTAAGAGAGTTAGATCGGAAGGTTAGGTGGGAGGGCTAGGCAACAAAGTTAGTTACGACGGTTAGGTAGGAGAGTTAGGTAGGACATTAAGTGCATGTGAGTAAATTAGTATACACATGTGAGTGAATAGTATGCAAAGCCACACATTAATATACATGACAGACTGTTCGTTTAATCATGATTGTTGACCGCAGTGTTCTGTATCGCATGCCAAGGTCACATGGATTGTTTAGAAACATGTTAATGGGATAAACATACGCATGTGAGTGAACAGTGTGCAAAGCCACACTTTAATGGGGTGTCAGTGCATGTGAGGGTTAGGTCTGACATTGCTCCGTATCTCTGAAATGATGCATATGTAGACTATTATTACTGAAGTAAATTGAAAATAACAACTTCAAAGCATGCAACAACTACAACTAGATAATAAAGACGGAGAAAAACTTCAAAGCAATACAACAACAAAATATGTTAAATTATTCATTCTAATTTCATGGTATTCTCCAGCTTCTGCTCCATGTCGGCCCAAAATAAGGTCATTAACTTGAGTAGGTGATGATGAATTATGAACATCAACTTTAAGTTCCATACATATTACACTTGTCATATTGAGAAATGTATGAAACATGCATGAGACACCTTCTTTGTCAATAATTTGAATTGCCCTATATTGAACTTCACCATTTAATTGATATACAGGACAACGATACCAAAGGGCATTAATTATAGGTGTAACACCATTATCTGTAATTGATGATTGTATTGCAGTGATTATATTTGGCAGCGTCATTGTTGGATTCAAGAGTAACGACTTTGTGTTGTCACCTCTGAAAATTGTATTTGCAATTGAACTTTGAATGATTTCACTATTGATATAAACGTACGAACAAATAGGCTCTGACCTCATTGCTAGCCCTCTATGTTTTCTCTCACAATTTGATTAGATGCAACTGTGCAAAGTATTGGGTGACATGGTAGGTTTATATATGCAATCAATCACGGGTACATGGTTCACGTGAATTAGAATCTCGATGCGTCACAGTACCACAGTCGTGTTAACGTGCTTTGGAATCTCAAGGCCTTGCAACGAGACAAAATATAAATGTGGTTTGGAATCTCGAGGCATTACAATTATATTAAGTGTAATGTTGAGGCCATGCAAAATGTTGAGAACGAAGCTAATGCGGTTATCGTACGCATGCGGGTGAATAGTGTGCATGAAAATGTCATTGGTTCACGTGCATTAGAATCTCGATGCGTGAAAGTACCACAATTGTTCTTAACGTGCTTTGGAATCTCGAGGCCTTGCAACGAGACAAATTATAAATGTGCTTTGGAATCTCAAGGCATTACAGTTACCTTAAGTGTAACGTTAAGGACATGCGAATTATTGAGAACCAAGTTAATGCGGTTAACGTACGCATGCGGGTGAACAATGTGCACGAAATTTCATTGATTCACGTGAATTAGAATCTCGATGCATCACAGTACCACATTCATGTTAACGTGCTTTGGAATCTCGAGGCCTTACAACGAGACAAATTATAAATGTGCTTTGGAATTTCGAGGCATTACAGTTACCTTAAGTGTATTTGTGCTTGCAAAAATGAACACAGTTTAAATGACAAATAGATGAGAGGTGCATGCCAATACCACATTTGCATCACCCAACTTCAAATTTTATATCATTTGTATTCGGTTTACCATTTGACATCATTCTCATGGATGATAAACCTCTATTGCGTCATCAACACGTTCATCGTTCACGTACTACGATTAATGAGTTAATCACTTCCTATTACCATACAATACCTGAATCAGAACCACAAATTATACCATTATTATCGTGTACCGAGTTCCAACATATTGCCCTAATCAAACAGTGTAAAATTGATTCTGCATTGATCACTGCATTGGTTCAACGATGGAGGCCTGAAACACATACCTTTCACATGCCATAGAGAGAGTGCACCATCACATGTACTGCAATTATTTGTTTCTCGATTGTCGAATGACATCAAACAAATCGGGTTAAGCTACAGTTTGGACTACAACAAGATATCCCTGTTGATCCCATGAATCTTGATCTACTTCACCAAATTGACATGCGAGGCAATCATTACACTGATTGGATGGAATACCTTGCGGATTGGATTAATCTCTGGAAAAACAAACACAACGATGTTTTAGTTGGGCAATGGGTTGAAGGAATAGTGACACATACACCAGCGTACATGGAATGGTATAGGAAAAACACTACTTTGTTCTTGTCTGTTGCACAACAACTACAGGATCCACGCACAACAATTACCCAAAATATTGCAGGGTCAGGTGTTGAACAAACACATTTTGAATTTCCACATCCTCAGTGAATGTATTCTACTCCTTCACCTGCTCATCAAACTTTTGGCCACACTGGCGAGTCAGTCACTACAACCACCCATGAATGGATGACCAATTTATTTGGCGTCGATTTTAATACACCAAATTCAGCGGCATCATATTTAGCTACTTTACAACACTTAGATGCACCGCATTCATTTGGAGAACAAGGTCAAAGTTCTTCAGCTGCAACAACCAACATTGAAAATACTAACATAGAACAACAACATCATCATGACGTGGGAGAACCAGTCATACTAGAAAGAAGAAATCCGCGACGTAATCGGCGTCCACCACCTTGTGGGACTGGTCATTGAAGTATAAAATGTTGTGATAATGGGATCAAATATGTTTAAGTACCCCTGTAACGGCATCATCAAATATGATTTGGACCCTTGAAATTATAATTAAGTGCCCATGTTCTGCATTTTTTTAAAATTATGTCGAACACATTAATGATATTTGTGACTCGTTTTTCCTATGGTTTGAACGTCAAAGAATCCAAAAAAAAATTATTTCGTGCACCAGTTCCATGGAATAACACCTCAAAATACAAGTACTAAATAAAAAAAACTATAATTTGGACCCTTGCAACTATGCTTAAGTGCCCATGTTCTGCATTTTTTTTAAAATTATGTTGAACACATTAATAATATTTGTGACTCGTTTTTTGTATGGTTTGAACGTCAAAGAATCCAAAAAAAATTATTTCGTGCACCAGTTCCATGGAATAACACCTCAAAATACAAGTACAAAATAAAAAAAAATTATGATTTGGACCCTTACAACTATGCTTAAGTGCCCATGTTCAGCATATTTTTAAAATTATGTTGAACACATTAATGATATGTGTGACTCGTTTTTTGTATGGTTTGAACGTCAAAGAATCCAAAAAATATTTCGTGCACCAGTTCCATGGAATGACACCTCAAAATACAAGTACCAAATCAAAAAAACTATGATTTGGACCCTTGCAACTATGCTTAAGTGCCCATGTTCTGCATTTTTTTAAAATTATGTCGAACACATTAATGATATTTGTGACTCGTTTTTTGTATGGTTTGAATGTCAAAGAATCCAAAAAAAATTTATTTCGTGCACCAGTTCCATGGAATAACACCTCAAAATACAAGTACAAAATAAAAAAAAAACTATGATTTGGACCCTTGCAACTATGCTTAAGTGCCCATGTTCTGTATTTTTTTTTAAATTATGTCGAACACATTAATGATATTTGTGACTCATTTTTTGTATGGTTTGAATGTCAAAGAATCCAAAAAAATTATTTCGTGCACCAGTTCCATGGAATAACACCTCAAAATACAAGTACAAAATCAAAAAAACTATGATTTGGACCCTTGCAAAGTGCCCATGTTCTGCATTTTTTTAAAATTATTTCAAACACATTAATCATATTCGTCACACACTTTTTCTATGTTTTGAACGTCAAAGAATCCAAAAAAAATTATTTTGTGCACCAGTTCCATGAGATATCACCTCAAAATACAAGCACAAAATAAATAAAAAACTATGATTTGGACACTTTCCATGGTAATAACGTCAAAAAATCCAAAAAAAATAATATTAGTGACACACTATGCAATTTTCACAAATCATTTTTTTTATTATGAAATTATAATGGACTTCTGTTGCATCAATTATCAGGGATAAATCATAGTCGAAAATGACAACACTTGGCAATTTGCACAGGTTTCTAAACAAATAAATGTCTCACCAGTAAAACTGACATGACATGGACTATTCAATTTTTTTTCACTTTGATAATTATAATGGACTTCTACTCCATCAATTACCAGAGATAAATCATAGTCAAAATTGACAACATTCAGCAATTCGCACACGTCTTAAAAAAAATAAATGTCGCACCAGAAAACTGACATGACATGGACAAATCAATTTTTTTTTTCACTCTGATAATTATAATGGACTCCTGCTCCATCAATTATCAGGGATAAATCACACTTGAAATTGACAACACTCGGCAATTTGCACACGTCTCTAAAAAAATAAATGTTGCACCAGTAAAACTGACATGACATGGACAACTCAATTTTTTTTTTCACTTTGATAATTATAATGGAATTTTGCTCCATCAATTACCAGGGATATTTCACAGTTGAAATTGACAACACTCGGCAATTTGCACACGTCTCTAAAAAAATTAATGTCACACCGGTAAAACTGACATGACGTGGACAACTCAGTTTTTTTTCACTCAGTTGCTTTTATCACTCGGCAATTTGCACATTATGGACCCTTGTAAATATGCTTAAATGTTCATTTACCGGTTCATCAAAATGCACATTTAACTAGTGACTCACTCAACTATAACCAAATTCTATAAATACCACTACAACTAAAGACATTCGTAACAATTTCAAATTTTAATCTCAATCCCTACCACAATGTGTAACCTAACTGCATATGTTTGTGTTTACTACGACGGCCAAATTTGTAATACTAATGAGGGCACCACCTTCGTTAGTAACAACACAAAAACTTTCATGGTCGACAAGGTCATAACCTTTACACAATTGCTTGAACTTGTTCTCCAAAAACTAAACATTGACCCAGAACAACATATCCAACATCTCCACTTTCGGTGCCCTATATTTGAGTCAGGACAACGTTATATGTACACATCTTTTATTCTGCGAGATGATGCTGATGTTCGACAAATGTTCAACATTTTTTACAACAACCCATCACTATCATTTGTGGAGTTATTTGCCATAATCTGTCACAATAATAACCCACCACACAACCAATATGGCTCAACCTCCAATCTTGAGGACTTATCAGATGAATACGAGACTTGTTGGGTCAAAAACCATGATAGTACTGACTCCTCTTCCGGGCCCGAAGGAAGTAACCTGTCTCCATCCCACGAACCTATATTCAAACGGGATTGGTAATCTACAGATCATTCATGTCTAAGTTATTTCTTCTTTGACACTTTCATGTAATGTCTTATCTTCAGTTATCACTTTACGTATTGAAATAATTTTTCCTTTAAATTTAAATTAGCAATTTTCAGTTTACCCACTTTTACTGCAGTAGTTGACATGGTAACATAACTGCCAAAATTCACAATACTTTGCCATTTACACTACACTGTATCTAAAAATTAAATGTCTCATCGATAAAACTGACATGAAATGGACAACTCATAATCTCTTTGTTCACTCTGAAAATAATTATGGATGTTTGCTGCTTTAATTACAAGGGAAAAATCACAGTCCAAATTGACAATACTCTCCAATTTTCACACGTCTCTAAAAATTAAATGTCTCACCTGCAAAACTGACATGAAATGGACAACTTATAATCTCTTTGTTCACTCTGAAAATCATCATGAACGTCTGCTGCTTTAATTACATGAGAAAAATTACAGTCCAAATTGACAACACTCTGCATTATGAATTGTCCATTTCATGTTAGTTTTGCAGGTGAGACATTTAATTTTTAGAGACGTGTGCAAAACTGACATGAGATGGACAACTCATAATCTCTTTGTTCACTATGAAATTATAATGGACGTTTTCTACATCACTTACTAGGGAAAAAGAAACATTGGATTCCAATACACATCAATGTGGCAGAATACTCATACAACTATAAATAACACAACACATACACAATACAAACACACAATCTCACAGAACATAATTTCACAAACCAAATTCAATCTTATTACTATGTCATTTTTGGGAGAAACAAGCAGTCAGACCATTGCTAACTCCATATTAACTTTCATTTTTCCAAATGGATCAATCACTCACAACCAAATTGGTGTTTATTTTCAAAGTCTCACTCCAACACCAATGCGAGTTCCTAACAACTGTTCTTTTGATACACTCAAGCGTAGAATGCACAACACCCTTCAACTAACCAACGATCAATTACTGGATGAAATCTACTATCGACAACCATTCATAGATGCAGGTCAACAATATTTTTTTCAATCTTTACAATTGAAAAATGATGATGATGTTTACACAATGTTAATGTGCAATGAGCAATACTCGTGTGTTGGTCCTATAGAATTATTATGTACCATTATTAGAACACTGGATGCTATACTCAACCTGCAATCAACCATCACTCCTACTCATGATGCAATTATGTATTACAACGGGAAGTGGAACATACCACATCAAGGTGAGTTTTTGGGTTACTCCTTTACTGGAACTAATCCAATAAGATTTAACATTCCTTCGGGATGTGGCATGGAGAAACTCAAGGATTTAATCAAGTAAGTTGCACCTATAGGGGTTCCCCCTAATGGAATTCATGGATCACAATTGGTTAGACGATTGTTCTTTCGATAACCAGGTCATTCTAAGTATTTCAAAAATTTGATTGAATATGAGATAACAAAATTGAAAAATGATGAAGACGTGCTAAAGGTGTTAACACAATCCAACTATTGGAAACGATTCTACACAATAGAAATTTTGGCTATTTTTAGCAAATCAGTAATTCAAATAGAAGAAGACATGTATTTTGCACAACATATTTTAGATCTTCATTAGTTTTGTTATGTTTGCATTGTAATTATAATTTTTAATATGTTTCATTATTGTCGAGTATTAGTTCAGTTACTGTAATTTGAGTATTTTGTCTACTTTATAAGACAAATGTGCCATATATTTTTTTGCGAAATTTTTTTACTGTATTTTAATACTACTAACTAATTTCATTATTTTTTAATTATAAGAACATACAAAAATTAACAAAACATAAATTTAACCACACAATTACATATAACATAAATACAAAATTATACTCTAATTTGGCTTTTTGACCAATGTGCATCTTCTCTCTCCAACAAATTCCCAAAGTACACCACTTTGAGAAAAAATTCCCCAAATGCACCTGTTTTATTTCTTATAGGGGAGTCGGGTTTGGGAATTGACTTCCCTTTGTGTCCTTTTTTTTAAAAAATTAAATATTATATTATATTAAAATATTTTTAATTACTTTTAAATTTATTTAATTACTAAATTATTTTTTTAATATTGATTAAATTAATTTTTTTATTAAAAATATACATAAAAAGAAAAATATAAAAATTGGATAAAATTAGAGGGTTGTTTTACCATATTGCACCTTCTCTCTCCAAAATTTGCTTAAAATACACTAGTTTAGGAATTAATTCCCAAACTACACCACTTTCATGCTTTTCACGGAAGTCGGGTTTTGGCACCCGACTTCCCTTCTTCCTTTTTTTTATAAAAAATGTTTATATATTATTAAAATTATTTATTTATTAAATTAATTTATCTAATATTATTTTATAATTTAATTTTGTTATTAAGAAAATGATATTATTAAATTTAGTATTTTTGTTATATTATTTAAATTATTTAAGATATTTTTTGGGTGAATATATGTTTTAAAATCTGAATTTTGTGTAATAATATATTTATTTTGTATAATAATCTGAATTTTAAAATTTTTAATTTAACTATTTTACTAAATATAATTTGTTTGTTTATGTTATTTGATTTAATTAAAAATGATAAAACTAAAGCTTTTAACAATTTATTTATATAAGAACATTATACTACGTCATCAATAAAATATTTAAACAATGACATTTGTCTAAGGAAAAACTAAGATGAGGATACATTAGGACAATTATTTCTGCTATGACCATGTTGTCGGCAAAGTTCACATTTTTTTCTATTTGCTCGTTCATTTTCGTCTTCGTCCATCTGAGTAGGAATGCGAGTTGAAACGGGACGACCCTTTGCAGTCCTCTTTCTCCTTGGATCAGGACCCCACTGATCTCCTTCATATTCTTGCCACATTGATTCGTGTGGCAATAAATCAAAGGAGTTGTCGTAGATGTGCAAAATGTGTTGTAAAGTGAATATCATTGGCACATAGGTCATGGGATCAACATTGACAGATTTACAGGTAGCCATGACGTGAGAACACGATAAATGTTTAGCCTGAAATTCACCACAATCATACTTTTGGGATTGTAACATTACTCTAAACCTTCCAGGTGGTCTGGGTGTTTCAAGTGGGAATTGAGTCTCTGTTATAATAAAAGTGTGATTGTGTCTGTCGAATTCATTTACAATGTGTGTATTAGATTCTTGTTGACCACTATTGATTGCATCAAAGACGACTTCAGAATACTGTGAGCCGGAGTTGATCATTGCCTGAGTTTGTCGACCTCTATTAGCAACAAGTTGTGTGCTCTTGAAATACGTCTCCTCAACCAACGATGACACCAGCAAATGTCTTGTGTTTTTGAATATGGAATTAACAGACTCTGACAAATTGGTAGTCATATGTCCCCAACGTTTCCCCTAATCAAAGCATTGTACCCATTTTTGTTTGGGTAATTGATCAAGCCATTCAGCTGCACTTGGCTTATTCGCACGAATATCCCCAAGATGTCGCCAGTGCATCTTCTCCATGTATGCGTAACCTGTAAATATTCAATCAATGTATTATGTTATAAAATTTGATTGAAAGAAAATTATAACGAATAAATAAAATAGATTCTCACCAGCCAACATAAGTGGTTTCTTTAAATGTTTGCAGTTTGAGTTACCACGAAGAAAGTTTTTTGCAATGTGGCGCAGGCAAAAGAAATGGGATCTGTCCTGGACCCATAAGTTACTTGGGTTGTTGTAGGAACTTATAATTGAGGGGTGTCAGTCTGAAATAAGAGAAATGTTAATTTGCGGAGTAACATGTTTTCTCAAATTCTTTAGAAAAAACCCCAAGCTGAAGTTGTCTCACCTTCTACAATGGCATAGGCAATCAGGAAGATATAGTTAGCTCCATCTTGTATGGTAGCTATCAACAGTGTGCCAGTATACTTTCCATAAAGCCATGTACCATCTACTTGTATAATGGGTTTGAAATATGCAAAACCATTAATGCATGGACCAAATGACCAAAAGACACATTTAATCAATCTTTTGCCCGGTACTATTTCTCCCCCCTCATACAAGGATTCTGTTTGAGCAGCGACCACTGTCCCGGGAACACAAGATTGCAAAGCTTCGAAAAGTTTTGGCAGTTTGGCATATGATTCTTCCCAGTTTCCATGAATCATCTCCAAAGCTTTTTGCTTTGCTAACCATGTCTTCTTGTAGGATGGGGTATAATTCATGAACGTTTTGATCTCTGCAATCAACGTCTTGATGGAGACGGTTGGGTTTGTTTTGACAATTGGTTGGATGATCTGTGCTATGACGTGTTTGTCGAGTTGGCGATGATCTTGTCTGAGCATCGGCACGAGACAAGTGTGATGACCTCTGATACTCATGATAATCCATTTGTTATGCCTCTTTGAATTGCATGCGCCCAAGCTCCATGTACAACCATTTTTATGCAACTTGCAGACGAAGTTTAGCCTTCTTTGGTCAGAGTAAATTGTTCTGTAATCAAAATGATTTCTGATGTTGTATTCTTTGATTGCTCGAATACATTGTGCTTTGTCATCAAAGGTCATGCCAACCTTGAGTACACCGACTGGTGGTTGTACATTGTGTTGCTGATGAACAAAATGGTGTCGATCAATATAGTGTGGTAGGTGGTCAAAGTTCAAGTCTACTGGACACCTAGGTTGCTGATATTGCAACGGAGGTGACGGGGGTGTCGTTGGCCTGCCAACACCCTCGTCATCGGTTTGGTCATCACTTTGCTGATTGATGTGATCAAAGAACTGTTGATCCTCATCCTCACTAATATCATCCATGTTTTCATGATGAAATCGTATAATGAGATCTTCGTTAGCAATGAGATGTTCATCTCGGTTTAATGTTTGCGTTTGTGGTAGCTGTGAAGGTGGCGTAAAGGGGGATGAAGGATGGTTTTGTTGGTCAAAGGAGGTTTGTTGGCCATTAAAAAAGGAATCATTCTCGGATAATATTTGTGTGTATGAAGTATAAATGTCAAAGGGGTCTTGTGATTCAAGGTTGTTGTATGAAGATACTGGATTATTGAGGTCTATGTTGTTGTACGGTAACTGTTGTGGAGGCGGTAGTTGTAGTTGTGGACATGAGGGTTGTGGAGACGATGGTTGTGGTTGAGGAATAAGCTCAGTAACAACATAGAATTCGGCATAATTCAATTGTGGATTCTGGATAATTTTTTCCATCGCGCCTCTAAGATCATCATTGTCGAATAGTTGAGCTGAAATGAAACGTGTCTGACCGAGATGAATTGAAATAGGGACACGAAATAACAATTGAGCAACTTGTTCAGTTGCTCGAGTAGGAAGACGATTGTTATTTTTTTGAATGAATTGTGTAAACATAATAGAACGACTGGCGCAAAAAAATATTGGGGTCGTACATTGGTACGTCGATCCTTGAACTGGATCGTCTACAATGTGACCACTGTGGTAAATAAGGGTCGAAATTTCTTTAGGTGGAGCCATGGTGGTGCTTATGGGATATGAGTGGAAATGGTGTGAGAGTTACAAATCGAGTTTTGTTTTGTGAGAAAATTGTTGTGTGTGATATGTTGTTGTCAAATGGTGATATTATATATAGGCTGAGAAAGTTTAGTACCAGAGTTTGATTGGAATGTTAGGTGGGAGAGTTAGATTGGAAGGTTAGGTTGGGAGAGTTAGTTACGAGGGCTAGATGGGAGGGTTAGGTGGGAGTGTTAGATTGGAAGGTTAGATGGGAGAGTTAGATTGGAAGGTTAGGTGGGAGAGTTAGTTACGAGGGTTAGTGGGAGGGTTATGTGAGAGTGTTATATTGGAAGGTTAGATGAGAGAGTTAGACTGGAAGGTTAGGTGGGAGAGTTAGTTACGAGGGTTAGATGGGAGAGGTAGGTGAGAGTGTTAGATTGGAAGGTTAGGCAAGATAGTTAGATCGGAAGGTTAGGTGGGAGGGTTAGGCAGCAAAGTTAGTTACAACGATTAGGTAGGAGAGTTAGGTAGGACATTAAGTGCATGTGAGTAAATTAGTGTACACATGTGAGTGAACAATATGCAACCTCACACATTAATATACATGACAGACTGTTCGTTTAATCATGATTGTTGACCGCAATGTTCTGTATCGCATGCCAAGGTCACATGGATTGTTCAGGAACATGTTAATGGGATAAACATACGCATGTGAGAGAACAATGTGCAACACCACACTTTAATGGGGTGTCAGTGCATATGAGGCTTAGGTCTGACATTGCTCCGCATCTCTGAAATGATGCATGTGTAGACTATTATTACTGAAGTAAATTGAAAATAACAACTTCAAAGCATGCAACAACTACAACTAGATAATAAAGACGGAGAAAAACTTCAATGCAATACGACAACAAAATATGTTAAATTATTCATTCTAATTTCATGGTATTCTCCAGCTTCTGCTCCATGTCGGCCCAACTTAGGTCATTAACTTGAGTAGGTGATAATGAATTATGAACATCAACTTTAAGTTCCATACATATTACACTTCTCATATTGAGAAATGTATGAAACATTCATGAGACACCTTCTTCGTCAATAATTTGAATTGCCCTAGTATTGAACTTCATCATTTAATTGATATACAGGACAACGATACCAAAGGGTATTAATTATAGACGTAACACCATTATCTGTAATTGATGACTGTATTGCAGTGATTATATTTGGCAGCGTCATTGTTGGATTCAAGAGTAACGACTTTGTGTTGTCACCTATGAAAATTGCATTTGCACTTGAACTTTGAATGTTTTCACCATTGATATAAACGTACACACAAATAGGCTCTGACCTCATTGCTAGCCCTCTCTGTTTTCTCTCACAATTTGATTAGACGCAACAGTGCAAAGTATTAGGTGACATGGTAGGTTTAT
The DNA here is from genome assembly GCF_004193775.1 of Glycine soja. NCBI lineage: Eukaryota > Viridiplantae > Streptophyta > Magnoliopsida > Fabales > Fabaceae > Glycine > Glycine soja. The sequence continues at coordinate 21,362,390 of NC_041010.1, read as the reverse complement.
ATATGCAATCAATTACGGGTCCATGGTTCACATGAATTAGAATCTCGATGCATCACAGTACCACAGTCGTGTTAATGTGCTTTGGAATCTCGAGGCCTTACAACGAGACAAAATATAAATGTGGTTTGGAATCTCGAGGCATTACAATTACATTAACTGTAATGTTGAGGCCATGCGAAATGTTGAGAACAAAGCTAATGCGGTTATCGTACGCATGTGGGTGAATAGTGTGCACGAAAATGTCATTGGTTCACGTGCATTAGAATCTCGATGCGTGACAGTACCACAGTTGATGTTAACGTGCTTTGGAATCTCGAGGCCTTATAATGAGACAAATTATAAATGTGCTTTGGAATCTCGAGGCATTACAGTTATCTTAAGTGTATTTGTGCTTTCAAAACCGAACACAGTGTAAATGATAAATAGATGAGAGGTGCATGTCAATACCATATTTGCATCACCCAACTTCAAATTTTATATCATTTGTATTCGGTTTACCATTTGACATCATTCTCATGGATGATAAACCTCTATTGCGTCATCAACATGTTCATCGTTCACGTACTACGATTAATGAGTTAATCACTTCCTATTACCATACAATACCTTAACCAGAACCACAAATTATACCATTATTATCGTCTATCGGGTTCCAACATATTGCCTTAATCAAACAGTATAAAATTGATCCTGTATTGATCACTGTATTGGTTGAACGATGGAGGCCTGAAACACATACCTTTCACCTGCCATGGGGAGAGTGCACCATCACACTCAAAGATGTTGCACTTCATCTAGGCATTAGAGTCGATGGTCGTGTTGTGGCTGGACCTAGCTTCTTACATTGGGATGAGTTATGCCACGAGTTAGTAGGGGAAGTCCCTCCCGAAAATGCACGTAAAGGAGCCGCACTAAAGCTGACATGGTTGCTAAACATGTTGTGCGCACCATTGCCTAAAGAACCAACAACGCACCAACTACAATGCAGGTGTAGAGCTTACATAATGTACATGATTGGCGGTGCTTTAATTCCTGATAAATATGGAAATAGAGTTCATTTAATGTATTTGAACCTATTACATGATTTGAACAACACAAAAAAATATAGTTGGGGTTCGGCTTGCTTAGCAAACCTGTATAGAGAACTATGTCGAGCATCATTGGAGGTTGGTAAATCTATGGGTGGTTGTGTCATACTATTGCAGTCATGGGCTTGGTACCGCATGCCTTTTATTGCACCAAGAGTCCCACGACCCGAAACAACTTTTCCACTGGCTAAAAGGTTATTTACATATAGCGAAATGTAAATTTTTTTATTTCAATGACGTGTATTATAACATTACAATGAATACTGATTTTGTATGTTTTACATTTTAGATGGAGTGGTGGTAGATTAGAATATAGGGCCACACCGCATGGTGACTTAGTCGGATATAGGTCTCGTATAGATCATATGGAGAGCCATGAGGTATAATACTATCATGATCTGCACCTTAAATATAAACATACATACTAACATGTTGCTTTGTTGGCATATATTTCAGTTTTCTTGGGTCCCATATAGAGGATTTGAAGAACACCTACCCAGACGTGCATATAGAGACATGGAGATTTGGTCTGCATGTACTGCAATTATTTGTTTCTCAATTGTCGAATGGAATCAAACAAATCGGGTGAAGCTACAGTTTGGGCTACAACAAGATATCCCTGTTGATCCTATGAATCTTGATCTACTTCACCAAATTGACATGCGAGACAATCATTACACTGATTGGATGGAATATCATGCGGAGTGGATTAATATCTAGAAAAACAAACACAACGATATTTTAGCTGGGCAATGGGTTAAAGGAATAGTGACACATACACCAGCGTACATGGAATGGTATAGAAAAAACACTACTTTGTTCTTTTCTGTTGAACAACAACTACATGATCCACGCACAACAATTACACAAAATGTTGCAGGGTCAGGTGTTGAACAAACACATTTTGAAATTCCACATCCTCAGTCAATGTATTATACTCCTTCACCTGTTCATCAAACTTTTGGCCACACTGGCGAGTCAGTCATCGCAACCACCCATGAATGGATGACCGATTTATTTGGCAACGATTTCAATACACCAAATTCAGCGGCATCATATTTAGCTACTTTACAACAGTTTGATGCACCGCATTCGTTTGGAGAACAAGGTCAAAGTTCTTCAGCTGCAACAACCAAAATTGAAAATACTAACATAGAACAACAACATGATCATGACGTGGAAGAAACAATCATACTGGAAAGAAGAAATCCGCGACGTAATCGGCGTCCACCACCTTGTGGAATTGATCATCGTCTTGGTCATTGAAGTATAAAATGTTATGATAATGGGATCAAATATGTTTAAGTACCCCTGTAACGGCATCATCAAATATGATTTGGACCCTTGCAACTATGGTTAAGTACCCATGTTCTGCATTTCTTTAAAATTATGTCGAACACATTAATGATATTTGTGTATATTTTTTCTATAGTTTGAACGTCAAAGAATCCAAAAAAAATTATTTTGTGCACCAGTTCCATCGACTAACACCTCAAAATACAAGTACAAAATAAAAAAAAACTATGATTTGGACCCTTGCAACTATGTTTAAGAGCCCATGTTTTGCATTTTTTTAAAATTATGTCGAACACATTAATGATATTTGTGACTCATATTTTCTATAGTTTGAACGTCAAAGAATCCAAAAAAAAATTATTTCGTGCACCAGTTCCATGGACTTACACCTCAAAATACAAGTACAAAATAAAAAAAACTATGATTTGGACCCTTGCAACTATGCTTAAGTACCCATGTTCTGCATTTCTTTAAAATTATGTCGAACACATTAATGATGTTTGTGACTCATTTTTTCTATAGTTTGAACGTCAAAGAATCCACAAAAAAATATTTCGTGCACCAGTTCCATCGACTAACACCTCAAAATACAAGTACAAAATAAAAAAAAACTATTATTTGGACCCTTGCAACTATGCTTAAGAACCAATGTTCTTCATTTTTTTAAAATTATGTTGAACACATTAATGATGTTTGTGACTCATTTTTTCTATAGATTGAACGTCAAAGAATCCAAAAAAAATTATTTCGTGCACCAGTTCCATCGACAAACACCTCAAAATACAAGTACAAAATCAAAAAAACTATGATTTGGACTCTTGCAACTATGCTTAATTACCCATGTTTTGCATTTCTTTAAAATTATGTCGAACACATTAATGATGTTTGTGACTCATTTTTTCTATAGTTTAAACGTCAAAGAATCCAAAAAAAATTATTTCGTGCACCAGTTCCATGGACTTACACCTCAAAATACAAGTACAAAATAAAAAAAACTATGATTTAGACCTTTGCAACTATGCTTAAGAACCCATGTTCTGCATTTTTTTAAAATTATGTCGAACACATTAATGATGTTTGTGACTCATTTTTTCTATAGTTTGAACGTCAAAGAATAAAAAAAAAATTATTTCGTGTACCAGTTCCATAGAATAACACCTCAAAATACAAGTACAAAATCAAAAAAATTATGATTTGGACACTTTTTCCATTGTAATAACGTCAAAAACTTCAAAAAAAAATATTCGTGACACACTGCAATTTTCACAAATCAATTTTTTTTTACTCTGAAATTATATTGGACTTCTGCTGCATCAATTATCAGGGATAAATCACAGTCGAAATTGACAACACTCGACAATTTTCATAGGTCTCTAAAAATATAAATGTCTCACCAGTAAAACTGACATGACATGCACTACTCAATTTTTTTTCACTCTGATAATTATAATGGACTTATACTCCATCAATTACCAGAGACAAATCACAGTTAAAATTGACAACACTCGGCAATTTACACACGTCTCTAAAAAAATAAATGTCGCACTAGTAAAACAGACATGACATGGACAACTCAATTTTTTTCACTCTGATAATTATAATGGACTTCTACTCCATCAATTACCAGGGATAAATCACAGTTGAAATTGACAACACTCGGCAATTTCCACACATCTCTAAAAAAATTAATGTCGCACCAGTAAAACTGACATGAAGTGGACAACTTAGTTTTTTTTCACTCAGCAATTTGCACATTATGGACCCTTGTAAATATGCTGAAGTGTTCATTTACCCGTTCATCTAAATGCACAGTTAACTAGTGACTCACTCAATTATAACCAAATTCTATAAATACCGCTACAACTAAAGACATTCGTAACAATTTCAAATTTTCATCTCAATCCCTACCACAATGTGTCACCTAACTGCATATGTTTGTGTTTACTACGACGACCAAATTTGCAATACTAATGAGGGCACCACCTTCGTTAGTAACAACACAAAAACTTTCATGGTCGACAAGGTCATAACCTTTACACAATTGCTTGAGTCAGGACAACGTTATATGTACACATCTTTTATTCTACGAGATGATGCTGATGTTCGACAAATGTTCAACATTTTTGACAATAACCCATCACTACCATTTGTGGAGTTATTTGCCATAATCTATCACAATAATAACCCACCAGGCAACCAACATGGTTCAACCTCTAATCTTGAGGACTTATCAGGTGAATACGAGACTTGTTGGCTCAAAAACCATGATAGTGATACGGACTCCTCTTCCGGGCCCGAAGGAAGTAACCTGTCTCCATCCCACGAACCTATATTCAAACGGGATTGGTAATCTACGGATCATTCATGTCTAAGTAATTTATTCTTTTGAGATTTTCATGTAATGTCTTATGTCTGTCTTCAGTTATCACTTTACGTATTGAAATAATTTTTCCTTTAAATTTAAATTAGCAATTTTCAGTTTACTCACTTTTACTGCAGTAGTTGACATGGTAACATAACTGTCAAAATTCACAATACTTTGTCATTTACACTACACTGTTTTTAAAAATTAAATGTCTCATCGAAAAAGCTGACATGAAATGGACAACTCATAATTTCTTTATTCACTTTGAAAATAATTATGGACGTTTGATGCTTTAATTACAAGGGAAAAATCACAATCCAAATTGACAATACTCTCCAATTTGCACACGTCTCTAAAAATTAAATGTCTCACCTGCAAAACTGCTATGAAATGGACAACTCATCATCTCTTTATTCACTCTGAAAATCATCATGAACGTCTGTTGCATTAATTACATGGGAAAAATCACAGTCCAAATTAACAACACTTTGCATTGTGAGCTGTCCATTTCATGTCAGTTTTACAGGTGATACATTTAATTTTTAGAGACGTGTTCAAAACTGACATGAGATGGACAACTCATAATGTCTTTGTTCACTCTGAAATTATAATGGACGTCTGCTACATCACTTACTAGGGAAAAAGAAACATTGGATTCCAATACACATCAATGTGGCAGAATACTCATACAACTATAAATAACAAAACACAGACACAAGCTGACATGAAATGGACAACTCATAATCTCTTTATTCACTTTGAAAATAATTATGGACGTTTGATGCTTTAATTACAAGGGAAAAATCACAATCCAAATTGACAATACTCTCCAATTTGCACACGTCTCTAAAAATTAAATGTCTCACTTGCAAAACTGTTATGAAATGGACAACTCATCATCTCTTTATTCACTCTGATAATCATCATGAACGTCTGTTGCATTAATTACATGGGAAAAATCACAGTCCAAATTAACAACACTCTGCATTGTGAGTTGTCCATTTCATGTCAGTTTTACAGGTGATACATTTAATTTTTAGAGACGTGTTCAAAACTGACATGAGATGGACAACTCATAATCTCTTTGTTCACTCTGAAATTATAATGGACGTCTGCTACATCACTTACTAGGGAAAAAGAAACATTGGATTCCAATACACATCAATGTGGCAGAATACTCATACAACTATAAATAACAAAACACAGGCACAATACAAACACACAATCTCACACAACATAATTTCACAAACCAAATTCAATCTTATTACTATGTCATTTTTGGGAGAAACAAGCAGTCAAACCATTACTAACTCCAGATTAGCTTTCATTTTTTCCAAATGGATCGATTAGTTACAACCAAACTGGTGTTTATTTTCAAAGTCTCATTCCAACACCAATGCGAGTTCCTAACAACTGTTCTTTTGATACACTCAAGCGTAGAATGCACAACACCCTTCAACTAACCAACGATCAATTACTGGATGAAATCTACTACCGACAATCATTCGATGCAGGTCAACAATATTTTTTTCAATCTTTACAATTGAAAAATGATGATGATGTTTACACAATGTTAATGTGCAATGAGTAATACTCGTGTGTTGGCCCTATAGAATTATTATGTACCATTATTAGAACACCGGATGCTATACTCAATCTGCTTCAATCAACCATCACTCTTACTCATGATGCAATTATGTATTACGACGAGAAGTGGAACATACCACGTCAAGGTGAGTTTTTGGGTTACTCCTTTACTGGAACTAATCCAATAAGATTTGGCATTCCTTCGGGATGTGACATGGAGAAACTCAAGGATTTAATCAAGCAAGTTGCACATACAGGGATTCCCCCTAATGGAATTCACGGATCACAATTGGTTAGACGATTGTTCTTTCGACAACCAGGTCATTCTAAGTATTCTGAAAATTTGATTGAATATGACATAACAGAATTGAAAAATGATCAAGACGTGCTAAAGGTGTTAGCACAATCCAACTATTGGAAACAATTCTGCACAATAGAAATTTTTGCTATTTTTAGCAAACCAGTAATCTAAATAGAAGAAGATATGTATTCTGCACAACATATTTCAGATCCTCATTAGTTTTGTTATGTTTGCATTGTAATTGTAATTTTTAATATGTTTCATTATTGTCGTCGAGTATCATTTCAATTACTGTAATTTGAGTGTTTTGTCTATGACAGATTTGTCATATATTTTTTTGCGGTTTTTTTTTTACTGTATTTTAATACTACTAACTAATTTTATTATTTTTTAATTACAAGAACATACAAAAATTAACAAAACATAAATTTAACTACACAATTACATATAACACAAATAAAAAATTATACTCTAATTTTATCCAATTTTTATATTTTTCTTTATATATATATTTCTCTTTACAAAAAATTATAAAATAATATTACATAAATTAATTTAATAAATAAATAATTTTCAAATCAATTAAAAATAATTTTAATAATATATAAACTTTTTTATAAAAAAAAGGAAGAAGGGAAGTCGGGGTGCCAGAACCCGACTTCCATGAAAAGCATGAAAGTGGTGTAGTTTTGGAATTAATTCCCAAACTAGTGTATTTCAAACAAATTTTAGAGGGAGAACGTGCAGTACGGTAAAAAAAAAACCCTGAGTTTATACCAATCCTTTCCGTTGTAGGGGGTAGGTTGGGTGGGTCATGTGATATTCAACCTTTACATACATGATGTTGTCATGTTTCATGAAAATAGTAAAGTGCTTGCCAAATAAAGCAAATTAAGTTTATAATTTGGAAAAGAAATCAAAATATCTTTCTTTTATATAAAAAAAAAAGAATGATGGGAGGATATTTGGAATGATGACATCAACCATGTTTCTAGAATTGGATTGATCATTCAACCCATAAAAGTTTATTATTTTGAATTAGTTCATAATTTACGAATTTAGTTATGGTTGAATCGAAATCGAATTCATAATAATAAAATGTACATTTTAAAATTATATAATATATTAAGCAATGGACTATTATAAAGTTATAAGATGAAAATTGGCGAGGCCTAAATCTTGTTGAAAGAGCATGACCAAAATATCAACAAATCCTTAGAAGGATTAGTTAATGTGTGTAAAGAGAAGCTTGCTTTGTGTGGCACTTTTTTTTCTTCCAAAACTGTTCACACTTGTCAAGCATCAAAATTCGAACTGCATTTCTCACCATCTTTTTGTTTTCTAACTCCAAAATATATTCTTTGCTTCCAACATATATATATATATATATAAAATAAAACCCCAAAAAATCCAAAGCACCATTAGTTCACTACTAAACTTTTATTTATTATTGAAATAAACAGATATAGCAACTTCACGGAACGAAATGTTCCCTTATACAATACAACATTGGTCCCATAATTAAGAAAATTAAGAAATATAAGAGACAATACAAGTACACAAGATATGTCACATAGTAATGTGAAGACCCTAAACTAAATATCCAACAGAACATAAATTAAAAGAACCATAACATAAATTAAAAAAAACCAAATGAACATTCAAACTTCAGTAATTATTATTCAATTTAAAGTAGGCCCAGGCCCACTTGAAGGAGCACTGCCACCTGCAACAAGGGTATTTTGGGCCGTTACATCTTCAGTGAGTCCTCCTTGCCTGGGTCCATGCTCATGGCCCTGGTTAGCCCCCATTTGTCCATAGTCACCAGTGGGGTAGGTGGCAGTCTCAGGCCCAGGCCCAGTTCTTATGGGTATAGCATTGTCATGCCCAGGCCTTGTGGTGTATGTGGCAGTCCCAGGCCCAGTGCTGGTGGGTATAGCATTGTCATGCCCAAGCCCACTAGTGGTGTACGTGGCAGTCTCAGTCCCAGGCCCAGTGTTAGAGTACATAGCATTGTCAGTCCCGGGCCCACTGGTGATGTGTGTGGCAGTCTCGATTCTAGGCCCGGCGGTGTCGTGGTTGCCCTTTGCCATGTGCTCAGCCATGGCGTATTGTTTTGCAGCGGCGTAGTACTTACGGGCCTGCTGCTTCTCCATCTCAGCCTGGTTGATCTTCTCTTCTTTCCTCTTGGTAGCCATATCCATTTGAGTTTGATCTTCTGCATTCATCTTCTCATTCTGTTCAGGCCCAATTATAAACTTAGGAGAAGCCCAATAACAAAATGGCCCAATTTATTGGGCATATATATATATATATATAGGCATTCAAATTTGATCTAGAACAATCATTAGAAATGCTTAATAGTTCGAAAAGAATATGCATGACGGTATGAATAAAAAAGAATATGCATGATTGTCTTTTTGCGCTAATCGTCTATAAAATAATGTTTAATCATGTCTATTAGAAAAAAAAATTGCATCCATGATTGCTCCGTTTGATAAAAAAATTCAATAGTTCTTACAGTCACAAAGTTTAGAGATTTATATGATCATCTAATTATAAGTATAACATGATAAGTTTGTTCCCAACCATCATAATTTCACATTTTTGATTGATTTAGAATGTAACAACACTCAGAAACTAAACTCAAAAAACAATATTTTATATGATTAATGTTTTATTTTGTGAACGACACATACATGTGTACGATAATATTAATTACATAGTGTGCTATTATTCCACAACAATAATAACAATGAATCAAGCAATACCAACATAGAACAAAGAAAAGATGGTTTGGATATCATGAACAATGAATCTTAAGTAATGCCAACATAGAACATTCATTATTTACTTATTATTATTCTCAGAAAGAAAAATGAGGCAAAAAAAAACAACCTTCTCTTGGATAGTGGCCTTGGTTTTCTCCAAGCCAGACTTGGCAGAGGCGCCAATGTTGGCTGCGGTTTCCTTAAAGGTCTCTATGGCTTTCTTTGCTGCCTGCATTTTTCTTTTTTTCACAATAAACAAACTCTTCAAATTTTCTGTTCAAATAATTTCAATGGTCAGAGGAAAGGAAACGGTCTTTCGTTATATATAGATTAAAGTGTCCCTTTTGAAATCTTACACGTGTCCAACATTGCACACGTGGCATGGTTCTAAAGGCAGTGCAGCTTATCGTGGGACACGTAACTGCCACGCTCGAGGGAGTAACGGCCTTGTAGGAAGTTACTATTGATTTGCGAGAATTGCTATACGCACCATTCATTTTACTGGTATACCAGTATAACATATGTAATTTCCATATTACCCTTCTCTAATTGGTTTACGGATTCATAATTCGTAAGTCAATTACAGATCAGCCCAACCCATATATGGTCCATACGATTTTTTTAATTTTTTTTCAAAACTATGTTTCACAAATTAATTTAAAGTTAATAGTTCAAGTAGGAATCAAACCTGCGACTTTCGAGTTATTAGCACAACGCTCTAACTAACCGAACTAATAGGTCAATTATGTTATAAAATAATTAGTGTCGATATATATAAGACTAAAACTTTTAATGTATATTTAATGCACATGTAAATTTACATAATCAATTTTGTGATAGTTAATTTTGATTTAATAAACAAATTAATTATTAGATCAAAATTAACTGTCACAAAATTTATTATGTGTATTTACATGTGCATTAAATATACATTAGAAATTTTAGTGTTATATATATCGATATTAATTATTTTATAACATAATTGATTTATTAGTTCAGTTGGTAATCCATAATCCAATTATGGAAGGACATTATGGGAATTACATATGTTGTGCTGGGTGTACTAGCAAAACAAATGGTGCGCGTAACAATTCCCTTCATTTGATTGATGAAGGCCATGCCCATCACGGTTCCTCTAAATTTTGTATGACTTTTTTTTTTTAAAGAAGATAAAGATACTTCGATAATAAAGCCAAGAACACCAAACTTAGCCAAGTAAAATAGATTTAAAATAATAAATATAAATCTTTTTTTTTCTGGCCATGATATGTCCACCGAAAGTGACGATTAATCTTCATTGGAGACACTATGCGCACACAATCTTCCTAACAAGATTTCATTCATATCTAATGGTCAATCAGAATTTGAACCATGGACCAATTGGGACATATAAATATAATTTATAAATAAACAATATATTAATTAATAGAGTTTAATGTTTATGTATTTGCACTATCATCCAATCACAATTCACAAATCAACATATTTTCCCTTTAATTAAGAGAAAATTTTGATTTCTCGTAGAAGTTTCTCTCTTGAGTTTGGTGATAAAAATGATGTGAGTTGTGACACAACCAATAACAACATTCATGCGGTGGGGGTGGATCCTATGTGCAGCTGACTAAAACGTCATCCACTTGAAACTTGGGAAGACGGATGCTAGTGGGAGTGTTGGTGGTGGTGTTGTTGTTACTTTTGGTGGCAGGTTGGTGTTGGGGTTAAGAAAGGGTAAAGGTATTCAGTCGGTGGTGACGATTGTGCGGTGGTGAAGGTTGTAGGGTTCACAACAATGATGGTGCCAAGGTGTTAGGAGGAGGGGTGCCACGTGGTGCAGCTGAACATAAAGGACTACTACTAGAGGCATAAGGAAGTGGTAGATTTGAGTGAAGGAGAGATGGTGGTTTCCGTAGAAGAAGTGGAGAGTGGTAGAGTGGCAAGAAGCAAGAAGGTGGAGATAGACCAGTGGAGATAGACCACCAAGTTAAAGCTTATGAGAGTGATGAAGGCCTGGTCGGGAAAGGGGTGGTGGCCTAGTCGAGGAGAAGCTTGTTCTTCAAGGGTGTGAGTTTCGTCTTCGGAAGAAAAGAGATCGAGGTGAAAGATGAAGGCAGGGGGTGATAAGGAAGAAGTAGATAATCAAGTATTGGACGACTCAATACCAAAAATTCCTTTTTTTACGACGCACATTCTACGACAATCACAAAAAATATATCTTAATAAAGGCGATGATAATTTTGTAAATATGAGGTTTCTATAATAAAACCGTCTTAGAAACTGTTTTGTGAAAATTGTCTTAAAAGGTTGTCACATACGATTTTGTAAAAACCGTCTCTGAAGTGAGTGTGTTTTTATAATGTCTCTCCCTTTACTCTCTCGCTTATTCACGTTTCTTCACTCTCCCTCTCACTTCTTTGACTCCCTCTACCTCTACAGTTTAGCCTTCGTCCCTTTCCCCACTCCACCCTCCTCCACTCGCCGCCTCCCTCCACCCTGTTGGTCCTTCGATGAAACCTTCACCCTCATTGATGCCTACCACAACAAGTGGTACTCCCTCAACTGTGGCAACCTCAAGGACACCCACTGGTAAGAGGTCACCGACTCCATCTCCACCTGCTGCCCCGATGTTAGTCGATGAATACGACTAACTTTTGTGTATAAAACTTGTGTAAATTGTATCAAACTCCTTCAATTTATGGTTATTTTGTAGTGTTGTAATTAATTTTTGTAAAAGATAGGTAATAAATACTTAGTATTCACATTTTGTGTGTTTAATAATCATTTCCTCTCAATTTTAGGTTAATTAGGCGAGTTTGTGAAGTGCTGATCTTCATCCTCTCGCTAAGCCAATCTTTTGGCTTAACGAGCCATCCGCTGAGCGCAACACTCCTCAGCTGAGCGCGAGGAAGAATTTGGAAGAAGGATGAGTTGTGCATGCGCACTGAGCGAAGGGTCATCCCTCTAAGCGCACTACTTCAGTCCATCTGTTGAGCGAGAAAAGCATGCGCTAAGTCGAAATCCACTAATGCACGCTGAGCGGTCCATAGTGGCGCTAAGCGTGCTAGCACAAACAAAGCCACCTATTTAAGCCTGAAATAAGATTTTGGAGAGGATTTTGGCCATTTTCTCGAAGAGCTTCTGCATGTGAGAGATTCTAGAGATAGAAAGGTCTGAATCCAAAGAGTTTTGAGAGATTTTGTTGTGCGAAGACCTGCAGAGAACGAAGCTTGAAGAGGAAGTTGTCCTGAAAGCTTGAGATGAGTCTGTGAGTGATTGTGAAGTTCTAGAGGTGGAGGAGACATCCTCACCGCTTCTATTTCTTCAATTCTTCATTTTTCTCTTCTCTTTATTGTAAAGGAAGCTTTCTAGATATGGAGAGCTAAATCCTTTGTTGGTTCATCCTTGTAGGTACTTGATGTAAATACCTGTATAATGTATATCTATTTAATGATGTTTTATGTGTTCTCTGTGCTATCAGTACGTCATTTCAGTGTGCTTTTACCTGGATAACGTAGATGCATGCTTTGTTAGGATCATTCAACAGTGGAAACTTGTCTGATTCTTAGAACTTGATAGGACAGGGCTAGTTTATCATATTATCACGAGGGATCGGGGTACGGTAACCTAGTTGTTTGTATGTTTGTCTTAATGCGGTTCTGATCGAGTTTAGTCCAACAAGAGGAATCTGAGGATGATGCTTGATCGGGATTAGGCTAGACTATCATGAGGAATCGGGGTTTAGCATTTCAGGAGACACCATAGAACACATGAGCATTGTTAGGTAGAGAATATCCTTTTAACATCAGGCACCTATTAGGAAGACTGATGTGCCATCATTTTCTTGGCCCCATTACAACCTTAAAAGACCTTTTGATCCTCATGTGCTTGTGTTTATGGGTTGATTGTCAATTTTAGAATCTTGCCAAGTTTATGTGGTGTTTGCTTTCATGGGTGCTTTGAGGGTAAATAGTAGCCTAGACACTTGAGAGATAGAGTGTATATCTTGTGAGGCTTTATCACTTTTCATTCTTGAGGTGATTAACTATTTTGCCATGATTGGGTTGCTTGGATGATTTTCATGAATGTCTTGACTTTTTGGATCTCCTTATGTTAGATGTTACCCATTCCTTTTATTCCTTGATGTTCATTGAGAAATATGTGAATGTTTTTGTTTGTCTCCCTCTGATATCCTTGGATTTTGTTCTTTGTTTCATTTTGCCCAGGAGTGCAAAAGGCTAAGTATGGGGGGTTTTGATGTGCCATCATTTTCTTCTATTTTCTAAACCCTTTTTGCACCATTTTAATTATTGATTGGTCTTAATTGTCAATTAATTAGGCAGTTTTATTATTTGGGCCCATTCAGCTAATTTGATGTTTTTAATCTAATTTCAGGAATTAATGAAGCATTGGGCTTGAATCTAGAATTGGGCTTGGACTTGAAGAGGGCAGACTAATTTATTCTATAAAATTAGATCTTATCTTATCTAGATATTATTTAGATTTGATCTCATCTAGATATTATTTCATCTAGATCTTATCTTATCTTATCTTATCTAGATTTGATTTGATTTTACTTATGGGCTTGGATTTAAAACATATTTGTAAGCTTTGGGGCTGAAAAAAACTATATAACAGCACCAAGGTTCTAGTTTAGGGGGCTCCCTCTCTCCCTCGCGGGAGACTCTCTCTCTCTCTCTTCTATTTTTCGTTTTTAGTTTTAGTCTCTCTTCTCTTTCTCTTTTATTTTCGTTTTTTTTCAATTCCAGTTCAGACTTTTAGTTTTATCAATAAAATTTCATTCTCTATTTGATTAATGGAAGGCTAAGTCCGCAGCGTTGTTTTCCCTTGAGGATCAAGCACAGTTCTCTTTGAGGTTCTATTATTACTGTTAAATTCTGTTTAGTTTTTCCTCTTCACTAATTACTTTGAATTTGTTGCTTTTAATTCATGCATGCTTAGTGCTTGATTAATTGTCTCTGCGCTTAATTTACGTTCATGCTTAATGATCGTTTATGAGTAATTGGTGTATGTGATGCTTAATCACATAATGAATGCCTTATGTTGAATTTCGCTTAGTAATTTAATTTAGGGTTGGATTAAGTGGTTAAACTGATAAAGGATAAACTCTCGTAACCTAGGATAAGAGACTTGCTTGTGAATCAAGGGGAAGCAACGTGTTTTAATTCTGATATTTTCTAATTCACATATATTCGCTGTTTAATTTACAAAAGCAAACAACCCCCCCCCCCCATCGTTACTGTTACTGTTACTTCAAGTATATTATGAACATTTGGCTTGTCACTGCTCGTTGGGAAACGACCTAGGATCACTTCCTAGTTACTACATTTTAATGTTTATTTGATTCGGGTACGGCCTCGATCAAAGACCAACGTGTTGTCTACTCGTCTTTACGCATCATTACTCACGTGATTTTCCTTTTAATAGTTAGTTTACATACTTGTTCATAGTCAACACATCTCTTTTCATACTAGACACCTATTTACTGAATATAGCTTTACCAAGTAACACAAGCTCCCCGATAGTTCGATACTCGGTTCTTACCGTTTTATACTACTTGCGCGATCCAGTGCACTTGCCGCAATTGAACAAGTTTTTAACGCCGTTGCCGGGGAACTTCTTTCTATTTGGAAAGTTAGTTCAGTCCTAGGTGTCTATTGTTTATTCTTTGATAAACTGTGAATATTTACTTTCAATACATATTTGTTTTCCTCTTGAACTGGATAACCGCTGTTTTTGTTAGTGTTTTGTATGTATAGAATCTCCTACAGGTAGCCTAGTTATTATGAAGAAATACAATCTCCTACCGCTGTATCATGAAGATTGTTATCTCTATTCCATTAATAAATTGTGATTTTGCTGGAGGAGAACATTACCAGGACAATTTTTATTTCTATTCTATAAATAAATCCTATTGGAGACAGGAGTCGACCATGTACAATTATCATGAGAAAGGAAGAGCTCCTGATCTTGAAAGTGTATTGGAAGACTTCATGACATATCAAGCTAGCTCTAAAGATTATCAATGGGAGTCAGAATGGAAACCTTATTATCACAATGAAGCAGAAGGATGGTCTAATCTGGATGACCTGTTAATGCAATTCAAAGATACAATAGATTCAATGCAACATGCATTTAAAAGAGCTGAGACTCAGATTGGTAAGTTGGTGGGTGACATGACTAAACTTATGGTTAGAAGAGAAGAAGAGTATGCAGAGATTGAAACACATCAAGAAAGCATTTTTCAAGTTAACATAATCCATCATCAATTGATCACCAAAGAAGAAAAGGATGAAGTCTCCATTATTTCAGAATATCCCTACATGGCAACTACTGGCTATGTTGTAGGCAAAGATAAAGGTCGATTGGAACTTAGTGTAGAGGATCAGAAAATCTCCTTTGACCTTTTTGAAGCAATGAAACACCCAAATATAGGTGATGCCTGTTTTGAAGAAGAAGAGGTGGAGCAGGAGATAGCATTATCAGCTTCAACCATGGTGCTACAGTTCCCTTTGGTAAAAGAACCTAATTATGTGACAGACTGCCTAGTTTGTGATGAAGAGCTTGATGATCCAAAAGACAACTCTGTTGGTCATGTGGTTCTTGAAGAATTATAAAAAACTAGACCAACAGAAAAGCCCAAAGCAGAATTGAAGACCCTTCCAGCGCATTTAAAGTATGTATTCTTGGAGGATAATGAGACTAAACCCGTTATAATTAGCAGCTCTTTGCAGAAGGAAGAAAAGGATCAACTAGTGCAGATTCTAAAACGTCGAAAAGCTGCTATTGGTTGGCACATCTCTGATTTAAAAGGAATCAGTCCATCATATTGTATGCACAACATCAATTTGGAAGCTGATTACAAGCCCATGAGACAACCTCAGAGAAGATTGAATCCTATAATGAAAGAAGAAGTAAGAAAAGAAGTGCTCAAGTTGCTAGAGGCAGGACGCTTAGTGGGTGGATTTCGTGAAGGTCTTGTCTTACACCTTTGAGAAAATTGATAAGGTAGGTTTGTATGATTGAGATTTTTTTTAAACTTTAGTTATTTATCAGGTGCTTGTGTTACCTCTAACTTGAAATGGAAATGCATTTGAGAATGCCATATTATGGATATGTGGTTTGAAGTTCATCAATGTAGAATTAAAGATTATGTTTGATTGATCATTGATGTTGTGATAGTGTTGTCGAAACTCATGATGCATTGTTGGATTGATAAAATCCTGGGCAAGGTTAAAAGGAATTGAGCCTGCATTTTTTGAAATGTATTATTCTATGCTTCTTATTCTTTTTTTCTTTAAATTTCCCTTTGTATTAGATTGGTCAAGGAACTTATAGTAATGTATACAAAGCTAAAGACACATTGATGGGTAAGATTGTTGCACTGAAGAAGGTTTAGTTACATCTAGAATGTCCTTGAGTTTGTACCTGGTGTTTGATTACATGGTACATGATTTAGCTGGACTTGCTTCAAGCCCTAAGATCAAGTTTACAGAGCCTCAGGTTAGGGCAGGTTTGCCTTAATAATCTAAGAAATAAAATATATGGACCCTTTGGTTTATTTTTAATTGGTTGTATTTGATGTCTTCAAATACTATGTGTCTCCTACTGCAAGTTAAATGTTACATGCATCAACTGCTATTAGGACTTGAGCACTATCATAGTGTGGTATTTCAACAAATACTCTATTTTGAAATGTTCAAAAAGAAGTTATATCTCCTAATGGAACAATATGCTTTCTAGATATGCATGTATGAACCATTTAATTATTGCATTGCAACTCCTCCCTCCTCCCCCAACCCTTTCTTCTCATGGGGTAGACCTATGTAAGTTTATTCCACAAAGAGGTCTTAGGCAAGGAGATCCACTAGCACCCCTATTGTTCAATATTGTTGTGGAAGCTTTAAACGGACTGATGAGAGAAGCAGTGGATAAGAAGCTATTTAGTGGATTCCTAGTGGGGAAAAGTAGTGTGGCAGTCAACATCCTACAATATGCTGATGACACTATATTTTTTGGTGAGGCTATAATGCAAAATGTGAAGGCAATCAAAACCATTATGAGGAGTTTTAAACTTGCATCAGGCCTCAAAATCAATTTTTGTGAAAAGTTGTTTTGGGACAGTTGGGAAATCGGATCAATGGAGGAAGGAGGCTGCTGAGTATTTGAATTGTAGCATGTTGTCCATGTTGTTCACGTATTTGGGCATTTCTATTGGGGCAAACCCAAGGTGTAGCGAGTTGTGGGATCCTATCATTAGCAAGTGTGAGAGAAAGTTAGCAAGATGGAAACAAAGACACATCTTTTGGGGGGAGAGTGACCCTTATACAGTCAGTCTTAACATCTATCCCCATTTATTTTTTCTCATTTTTCAGGGTACCTAGCAGAATAGTGGACAAGTTGATCAGCATTCAACACAGATTTTTATGGGGAGGAGGAATGGAGCAAAGGAAGATTGTGTGGATCAAATGGGAAACAATGTGTCTTCCAAAAGAAAAAGGGGGCCTAGGCATAAAGGATCTCAAGACATTTAACACAACATTGCTTGGAAAGTGGAGGTGGGACCTATTTCAGCAACATGGGGAACTATGGGCTAGAATACTGGATTCCAAATATGGTGGATGGAGATCCTTGACTAAAGGAACAAAAGGCAATAATGAATATCTATGGTGGCAGGACCTAATGGTGGTGATCCACCAACAACAGCTGAATAATGTCCTTCAAAATGGAACAACTTGGAGGGTGGGGTGTGGAGATAAGATTAGATTCTGGGAGGACTGCTGGACTGGTGCTGGTGTATCATTTATGGTAAAATACCCTAGGCTGCATCAAATGTCCTGCCAACAACAACAACTCATTTAGCAGTTGGGTAGCTACACAGATGCAGGATGGGAATTGAATTTTACTTGGAGGAGACCTTTATTTGATAATGAAGTTGACACGACTGACGGATTTCTTGGGGAGATAGCACAGACAGTAGTTCAACCACATACAACAGATAGTTGGGTGTGGAAACCTGATCCTAATGGCCAATACTCAACAAAAAGTGCATATAATCTGCTGCAGGGAGAAACAATGGAGGAGAACCTAGATGGAGCTTTTGAGGAACTATGGAAACTAAGGATCCCAACCAAAACATCATTCTTTGTATGGAGGCTAATTAGAGATCGACTGCCAACTAGGTTAAATTTGCAAAGGAGACATGTAGAGGTAAATGACTTGATGTGCCCATTTTGCAAGAACAAGGAGGAGGATGTAGCCCATTTATTTTTCAGTTGCATCAAAATTCTACCTTTATGGTGGGAGTCCTTGTCTTGGGTGAACACCTCGGGTGTTTTCCCGCAAAATCCGAGGCAACATTTTCTGTAGCATGGAAATGGGATGGATGGAGGGATAAGATTTAATAAATGGAAGTGTTGGTGGGTAGCTTTAACATGGACTATTTGGCAGCAAAGGAATAGGTTAATTTTTTCAAATGAAACTTTCAATTGAAGCAAGCTGATGGATGATGCAATATTCCTAGTTTGGACATGGCTTAGATCTATGGAGAAAGATTTTGTAATGCACTTCAACCAATGGTCCAGTAACCTAAGAGTAGGCTTTTGCAATTAGGAGAGTATAGCAATTTTTGGATATTGTAGTATTTTATACCGTGACTAGCTTGGTTCTTTCTCAAACTGAAATAAGTCTGGCCATAGGAACCAGCTGTCTACCTAAACTCATCATGTAACTTTAGTACCACTGGTACTCATATATATATATATATAATTATTTTTTGCTGAGCAAAAAAAAAATCCAAGCTTTGTGCATTTTACTACCATTTAGAAGGTTGGCATTGTTCATATCTGCAATGAATAGAAAGACACACAATTAATAAGAAATAAACTAAGAAACACGATGCATGATTTGACAAACCATTTTACTGCATAGACAATTACATATGCCTCTGTTGAGCTATGAAACATGATGCATGATTTGATAAACCATTTTACTACATTGACAACTGCATATGCCTCTGTTAAGCTATGAAACATGATGGGTGGAAGTGGAACTAATCAAATTATTGCCTAGATAATGTAAAAGCCAGTGGAAGAGACTGTAACTTCTTGTTACTTCTAGTCTCCCTGATGTAGCCTTTATGCTGTTGGTTTTCATTTTTGCACGTGTACCTTTGACTTTATATCATTTGTTCAAGCTTTTTAATGCACATGTACTATTGAAAACAAAAACTGGGTAAAAACTAAAAAGGAGATATAAATTTTAGAATACTATAGGGGAGCATGATTAATAGCTCAGTTTAATGATGGTCAATAACATATTTACTTGAAAACTTCTAGAGAGGAATAAAGTGGTAAAATTTAGATGCTCTATTTTTCTTTTCTTTTTTTTAAATCAAACCCTCATACATTTACTTTGTTTGACCTTCCTATCATTTTGCAGTTCTTTACCATAGAACCTTATGCTTGTGATCTTTTTAGTCTTTCAAAATATCCCCCAACCAAGGAAATGGATGCTAAATGACGGGATGATTAAGCAAGGAGGTACCTTTTCTCTCAATTTTCTTGATGCATACTTGAAGTGAGGTGCACATAGGTGTGAATATTTTAAAAAAAATGATATTGTTTTTTTAAAGCAAAGGGGAGGGATTAGGACAGAAAAATTGGAGGAAGTTATGGACATTGAGGATAAAAATCTAAGGTGTTGATAACAATTCTATTTTATATTATCTATGAATTATTCAATGACACTTATTATAAATATCTTTTATTGAGTAACTTATAGGTATGCAAATAATAATGATGACTCTTTTGATTTCGTGTGTAACAGAGAAGGCATTTAATCACTCATGCAAATGCTAAGAGCAAGAGTGAAAAGTTCCTTCCACCACATGAAGATGGACAGCTTGGCCTTCCTTTGGGATCTTCTAATCATATTGATCCATATATTGTTCCTTCTGATGTTTCATTGGGTTCAACCTCGTACACCTTTTCAAAGGAACTATTCCAAGCTTGGTCAGGTCCCATTGGTAATACTGCTAGCATTAGTGTCACAAAGCAGAAGAAACACACTACAGGTGATGCATTGGATTTATCAAAATCATATAAAGGTGCCCTCAAGGATAAAGTTAAAGGAAAGAAAATCATAGCTTAGATATTTAGTACATTCTTGTAGAGTCAAATTAAGAAAGAACCTGTCCCTACTTCCTCATTTTTGGTGTTGGAGTCCAACTGCTTAAAAATATGTTATGCTATATGCTTGCTTCTTAATTTAACTCCTTATCAAGAGGTAGTGTTTCCATTAAAACTGAAACACATCAAACAGTTGGTGCATCTTTTATAAGTTAGAGTTTGTGTGCAAGAATCATTGTTAATCATACTACTTATAACATTTATTATTATTATTATAATTATTTTTGGGTAAACCCTTTTTATTACCAAAAGTTTGCTTAGACCAAGCATAAGCTGTTTTCAATTAAAAAATAAGCTAAGTTCCATTACACCTTCTTACAACATGCCGGAGTGTATTTGTTAGTGTCAAAAGACTAGTGGCTGGAGATTCTGTGCTTTTCATATGGTGTTTATTTGTTTTATCTTCTATGCTACCTTTTCCTCCCCTTGGATCCTGCAAACTTCTTGTTTATTGTTTTATTGTATTATTATCTACATTTCCATTTCTGAATCTGATACTTATTTATTAGAAATTATAATGCTGCTTTATCAAAGTTGTGTACCATACACGTGCTTCTGTTGGTATGCGTTTCAGGATGCTTTTCAAGATTGAAGAATCAAGTGTCCACAGGTACTTGTTGCCATAATTTTTTCTTAAAGATATGTTTTTTTTTTGCCTAAAAATTGTGGACATTTTTCTTGAAAATCTTAGATCAGATAATTGTATTTTGCAAGGGGTAAACATAGTTATAAATGTGTATGACAGAAGACGTCCCTATTAAAATAGCTTACCTATAAAAAGGTTGATATGGCATCTACATCTAATTTGTAAGGAGGCAAGTTTATTCATAACTGGTGATGGAGGTACAACCAGCCTGCCTAATGATCCTTTACATGAGATTGGAGGTCCTATAACAAGTTCAAAGACTAGGAGGATGAAGCAAGCATTACAAGTCCTGGTCCTAAAGATCAAAGAAAGAAGACCAATGCAAATTAAGGGTTGCACCTAATTGGGTCACTCTCCTACAAATTGGTAAAGATGCTTTGAGGCCAACTTGAAGAATTAGGTTGGGAAGCCCAATTTATAAGACAAGAAGCATCCAGGGACTCAGTTGATTAATTTAGGTGGACTATTAATATTGGGTTGATTAGATAATACTTAAGCCTAACATGATCATAAATTTCATCTAAGTTATTGGGCCTTGAGCCTAATTCAGGGTTATCAATAAGAGTATAAATAGACTAGGAGGATGAAGCAAGCATTACAAGCCCTGATCCTAAAGATCAAAGAAAGAAGACCAATGCGAATTAAGGGTTGCACCTAATTGGGTCACTCTCCTACAAATTGGTAAAGATGCTTTGAGGCCAACTTGAAGAATTAGGTTGGGAAGCCCAATTTATAAGACAAGAAGCATCCACGGGCTGAGTTGATTAATTTTGGTGGACTATTAATATTGGGTTGATTAGATAATACTTAAGCCTAACATGCTCATAACTTTTATCCAACTTTTAAAATAGGATTTATTATCATTTTAATTGTATTTTTGACCTATTTTAAGAGGTTCTCACAACCTTTTATTCCTATTTTAAAGTCTTTTGATTATTAGATTAATTATTGGGCCTTGGGCCTAATTTAGGGTTATCAATAAGAGTATAAATAGACTCCTAAACACTTTATTGATAGATTTTGAAGATAAGTGAAATTTGAGAGTATCTTTATTGTGAGAGCTTTTCCTTTGTTATTGGGTTAAGAGGGTTAAGAACAAATAGTGTTGATTCTACCGGCAGATCGTGGTTAGGGTGAATTTCCTTTCTTTTTATACATGTTTCCAAGACGATCCCAAGTAATCTCGTATCCTTTGGTACCATATATTTGGTTCTTGAAACCAGTTGTTATCTATACATTTTCCCTCCTTTGTTTGTTCTTTTCCTTTTACTTGATTCTATATTATTGTTTCGCCTTCCTTTGATTTATTTCTTTAAGTCTATCTTTCTTTTCTAAACTCTCTATCTAGTATCAATATCTTTTTGTCTTTATATATATATATATATATATATATATATATATTATAAAAAATTTCATGCAAAAAAAAAAATCCAATTTTCAAATTTGGAGCTAAAATTCTGTTACAATTCATACTTGGATAATTAAAGTTACTAGGCTCTGAATTTTTTTTCAAATTTGAAGCCAAAATTTTGTTACATTTGGATAATTGAAGTAGGATCTGAATTTAATTTTCAAATTTGGAATCAAAATTTTGTTATAGTCTAGATTTGGATCTATCTAATCACATATTTGCGTTCAAATTTAAATTTAGTGAAAAAGGTGTAGAAAAAAATAAAAGAAAAAAATGTGAAAAAAAGAAGAAAATCTGGACAATTTTTACATTTGTTTACACATTGAAAAAATACACACTTTTCTTAGATCCATTGTTCCTTGTCCTTTGTTTCTTCTTATTCACTAAGTTATCATTGATCCCTTGTTGTGTCTTGTCGTGTATAATCAACCGTAAATGTTCTTACTTAAGAGCTTGTAAGGAGAAGTGGGAGGTAAAAGACAAGAGTGGTGAGAATATTAGAGGGAAAAAGCCAAAAAGAGTGAAACACGTGTGAAAAAAAATTTAGAGTGTAAACACGTGAGAGAGTGTTTGTGTGAGAATATTTATTTGTCCATTTACAATCACTTCTAACATAATTCTTGCAACAATTTTAATCATGAGTGGATCTCAAATTGTTTGTTAAAGGTTTTAATGAAAAATGTTAAGCTTTAAATTTGAGATTGGATAGTTTACAATCTCCATTCTGATCTAGAAGTCCCAGACAATCAACTTCAGGAGAAGAAGAGAAGGAGTATTCAAATGCAAGAAGTCATGGAAGAAGATGAAGAGGCGAACCAAGAAGAGAAAATCATTTGGGGAGCATTAAGATGACAATCCGTACGTTTCAAGGTAAAAATGATCTTGAATTGTATTTGGAGTGGGAGAGAAAGGTTGTGATGCAGGATCATTAGTATAATCTGTAATTAGATGATAATACAAGGTTGAGGGAGTTATTTAGCAGTGCCACGTGTCATTAGGTAGTGGCTTTGAAGAGTTGTTAATTCTATTAGGTTTTCCAATCGAGAAGTTTGTTAGGAGGTAGTTAGTAACAACTTGCTATATATAACAAGTTAATGTGAAGGCTCATTTTTATGTTTGAATTCCCAATACTCTTGTAATTCTATGTATTCTTCATTCTACATCAATAATATCAAAATCTCTTCTTGTTTTGGATTCTCTTCTTCATTTCTAGTTCTTCAGTTTGATCCTAAATCCTAGAACTATATCAATTGGTATTAGATTGGCACCTTCCAGATTCATCTCGAAATGGAAAAAAACACCAAAAACCAAACACTTCTTCGTGAAACAAAAGAATGTTTGAGCTCGAAGCTGGATGAGAGGTTCTTGGAGTTTGCGTGTTTGTTACGACAAACACTACGTGAAGACATGGATGAACTTTTGCAGCAATGGGCAACAGGGCATTCTCCTTCTTCCAGCGCGGGAATTAAGACACAGTGAGAAATCTTCTACTTATTCTTGTTATACATGTCTTGCAAGACTTGATTTCCTTAGGTTTAATGGTGATGAGATTAAGAATTGGTTGGTTCAGCGTGAGACTTTTTTCTCGGTGGATAATACTCTAGAAGATTTCAAAGTTAGGTTGGCTGTGGTACATTTTAAGGGAAAAGCATTGCAATGGCATAATGCTTATGTTAGAATAGTGGGATTAGGAAATTTTCTTTCTTGGAAGGATTATTCCCAAATTTTATTGGATAGATTTGGTGAATTCTGTCTGGATCCTATGGCGGAGTTGATGAGGTTAAGTCAAAAGGGATCTGTGACTAAATTTCATGAACAATTTGATGCAATTGTATCAAGAGTTGAATTGGCTGAGGAACATCAATTAAGTTGTTTCTTGGGAGGGCTTAAACAGGATTTGCAAATGTTGGTGAGGATGTTTCCAACCGGATTCAATTAGGAAGGATTTTTCCTTAGCCAAAATGTATGAATTTTCTATTACTGCTAACCCCCAGCAAAAACTATTTTCTAAATCAGCCAAGACTAGTCCTTTCTCGAAACCACCCTTGTTGCCTACACCCCTTAAACCTGCTAAAACATCTAAGCCCAAAAAACAAACTACAAGAAATCTTACACCTGCCTATATGAGTGAAATGAGTGCAAAAGGGTTGTGCTATTTCTGTGTTGAGCCCTTTACACCAGAGCATTGTTTAACACACAAGAAATTGCAGATACATGTTATGGAGGTTGATGATAATTCAGATTCAGAGGTGGAAGATGTTGTGAGTGAGGAGTTGGTTGTCTCTTCAGCTAGTGAACCACTAATATCAGTAAATGCTTTAATTGGAACTACTAGTTTCAGAACAATGCGAGTCACTGGTTATTACAGGAAAACCCATTTCATATCCTCATTGACAGTGGTAGTACACATAACTTTTTGGATGCACATGTGGCAAAGAAATCGGGATGTAGAATTGAGGTGATTCCTTCTTTAAATGTAGTTGTGGCTGATGGAAATAAGGTACACATTTTGAATGTGGTTAAGAGTTTTACATGGGTGATTCAGAATACCAGTTTTTCATCTGATATGATGTTGTTGCCCTTAGGCTGTTGTGATTTGGTGCTTGGGGTGAAGTGGTTGATAACTTTGGGTGACATTACTTGGAACTTTGATAAGCTGACTATGGAGTTTGTTACGCAAGGAAGAGGACATGTGCTGAAAGGGGCTTCTAATGCTAAGCTGAAAATAGTGAAGAAGCAGCAATCACACAAGGCACTTTCTTCTGGTGTGCACATTTCTATGCTGCGGTTGTGTGAGGGAGAAAAAGACCCATTGTTGAATTCACTCACTATTCATGCACCTGCATCTGCCATTCCTACTAGTGTTGCATAATTGTTATGCAATTTTGATGATATTTTCTAGGAACCTACCAATCTACCTCCTGTTAGGCCTGCCCATGATCACAAGATTCCTCTAGTCTCAGGCACTGTTCCTGTAAATAAAAGGCCATATAGATATGCTAAACACCAGAAAGACATCATTGATGGTTTGGTCAAGGAGTATTTGCACTCATGCATAATGCAAAACAGTAGTAGTCCCTATTCTAGCCCAGTTGTATTGGTGGGGGAAAAAGATGGTAGCCAGAGGCTTTGTGTGGATTATAGGGAGTTGAACAAGGCTACAGTGAAGAATAGATTTCTAATCCCTCTTGTGGATGATCTTCTAGATGAGTTGCATGGTTCCAAGTTGTTCTCGAAGGTAGACTTAAGGTATGGCTACAATCAGGTGAGAATGGATGAAAATGATGTGCACAAAACAACATTTAAGACTCATGCAAGTCACTTTGAATACCTGGTTATGCCCTTTGGTTTAACAAATGCACCAGCTACATTTCAAGGTCTTATGAATGCTGTGTTTCAGGAATATTTGAGGAAGTTTCTGCTAGTATTTTTTGATGATATTCTCATCTATAGTAAGTCATTAGAAGACCATGTGTCTCATTTAGACACTGTCTTTTCTACAATGAGGTCTAATTCATTGTTCGCAAAGAGGTCTAAATGCTATTTTGTTGTAGCTAGAGTGGAATATTTGGGTCATTTCATTTCAGGTAAGGGTGTTGCAACTGATCCAGCAAAATTTGAAGCAGTTAAATAGTGGCTTCTTCCCCAATCTTTGAAGCAGCTAGGGGGATTTCTTGGGCTTGCGGTGATGCAAGCCTACCCCCCAAGGGCATTGGATAGAAGACTCCAAGAAGATTGGGCTAGAGATACAAGAGAAGGCCCTAGGGTTCTCTTCGGGCCCATGGGCTAAGTATGAGCCCACTTATCTTTGTACATATTAGATTAAGGTTTCAATATTTTTGGACCTTATATTTAGGGCTCCATAATGTAGGTAGGGTACCCTAGAAATGTAGGATTTTTCAGCCCTTGTATTTTAGGGCACCTAGAATAGTTTTTTGTATTAGGGGTAGTTTTGTAATTTCACATGCATTAAGTGAATATTTGATGTGTGTGTTTGGAAATAAATTTAATTGAATTGGGAGAAGCCCAATCCAATTAAATTTTAGAGGGAAAGGTGAGCATTTGCTTGCTACATCCCATTGCCGCATCATATAGTCACACTTTGTGCATGTCCTTTATGCTTTACATGCCTCATGACACCTAAGCACACTTAGTGGAGAATCTTGGACTTGATCTTGAATTAGTGGGCTGAACCATAACTAAAATTCACTAATTATAATTAGTGAAATTTTGGCTCCACTAATTCAATTTCAAATTCAAGTGAAATTCAAATTTCCCTCCAATTTTGTGTGACACTTAGGCTATAAGTGTGTGCATTTTTTCAACTTTTATCATTTGAGAATTACACTCCAAAGTTTATATCTCATTTGAGGCACAAAATTTCGTGCTCTTTCTCTCCCTCTCCCTCCATTATTCTTCTCCTAGCTTCAAGCTCTTATCCATGACTTCCTATGGTGGCGAGCTTCTTCTTGACTCATCTTGTCCTTGAAGTGGCATCACCAATCATCTTTATTCCTTCTCCATTCCACTGCCATGATCTTCAAGAAGCAAAGGAATCCATTGATGAAGAAGATCCAAGGCCTACAAGCTCCACATGGAGCTACATCATGCGGGGTACTATAGAAGGTTTGTGTTTTGCTATGGTACTGTGGAAAAGCCTCTTAATGACATGCTTAAGAAGGATAACTTCTGCTGGACTCAAGAAGCTAAGTTAGCCTTCTAGAAATTAAAGGATCTATTAGTCTCAGCACTTGTCCTTGCTCTACCCAATTTTGATAAGGAATTTGAAGTAGAAGCAGATGCCTCAAGTATAGGTATTATCTTGATGCAGGACAATCATCCCATAGCCTTCATCAATAGGAGCTTGAATGTCCAGCAACAGTCCCTATCCAATTATGAGAAGGAATTGCTAGCTGTTGTCTTTGCAGTGCAGAAGTGGAGACATTATTTGTTACCTAAGAAGTTTGTAATCATAACCAATCATAGGAGCCTCAAGTATATTTTGGATCGGAGGTTAGCTACAACATTCCAGCAAAAATGGTTAGTAAAACTCATGGAATTTGATTTTTGCATAGAATACAAGCAAGGTCAAGAAATCATTCATCAGTGCAGTACTTGTCAAAGGTGCAAATATGACTCTACTGCATATCCTGGACTGCTGCAACCTTTACCTATACCTGAGCATGTATGACAGCACATTATAATGGATTTCATTTAGGGACTTCCTGACTCAAGGGGCAAACAAGTTATTTTTTTGGTGGTGGATAGACTCAGTAAGGCTGCACACTTCATGGCTCCATCATCCTTATTCTGTTGCTGATGTAGTTCAATGTTTCATGGACAATGTCTTTAAAATGCATGGGTTTCCTAACTCTATTACAAGTGACAGGGATCCTATCTTTGTCAGTCAATTTTGGAAAAAGTTTATGGCCTACCACGGTGTGCAAGTCCAATTGTCTACCGCCTATCACCCACAAACAGATGGGTGATAACTGCTAAATAAATTTGTTTTTTATAATGAAAAATAAAGTGAAATTGTTTGTAAAAATAATTATTTAGCAGTTATTTGTGCTTAATTGTTAGAAGTGATGCTTTTCAAAATTATGGCTTGTAGATATAAAAATTGGAGGGGTTAAAAGCAGAAAGCTACAGAAATTACGAAGAAAAGTTGAGGATTTAGCATTAGGCCGAGCCCAAGGCATGCTGACCGCGCTAAGCGTGCAAGCAAGCAATTGCGCTAAGTGTACAACACGCGCTAAGCGTGAAAACATACACCTGTGCTGAGCGAGTAGAGCATGCTAAGTGTGAGTACGAAGGCCCAAATCCACTTCAGCAACTATATAAGTGAGTCAAGCCAAGGAGAAAGGACACAGAGTCTTAGAGCACTCTCATACATACCCAAAGTCTAAGAACTCTTCCTTAGGGAATTCTCTTCTCTTTCTCATCATTCTTTGAATTCCCTTCTTCCATCCCTTCTCCTCCACCAATCCTTATACCCCCATTTCAGTGTAAGGCCCTCAATGGCCATAAGAGGCTAAACCCCTAGTTAGGGCCTGGCAGGCCTAAAAAGCCATAAGATACATGATGTACTCCATATTTATCAATATAACAGGTGTTTTCTATCCTATTATCTTTTCTTATTTATATTTCATGCATTACTCATCTTTACATTATGTTAGGGGTTAGATGCTTGATAGAGGGTAACTCTTAATAAAAATATAAAGAAAATATGCATGTATCAGTTTTATGGGTTAGACGCTCGACAGAGGATAACTTCTAATAGAACAAAAAGAAAAGATATCATAATGAAATCATTGCTAGACATAGGATGATAACATTATGCCCAAGCATTAAAGCACACATCTAGAATCAAAGCTTCATGCATTTTATCTATTGAATCTTTGCAATGGCATTTGGGAGATAGGTAGGTAAAATAGGTTTGTCATCGTGAGACATCAGGAGCAAGTAATTGATTAGATGTGGGTAGGATAAATTCACCTAATTGATAAAGAAAAATCCAAAAATCATACATCCTAGGCAAACAAGGCATGCTAGGTCCTAAAATTTTCATTATATTGAATTCACTAATTAATTATTTTGCTTTCTATTATTTTCTCTACCATTAGCTGTTATCTATTACCATTCTTTTACTTATTTTACACCACTCTTCATTTCTTCCCTTAAGAATTGAAAATTATACAATAAAAGTACAAAACAAAATCCTTGTGGAGTTCGACACTCGAACTTCTGAGTTTTACTACTTGAACATTTGGTGTACTTGCCAAACCGTTAACAAGTTTTTGGTGCCGTTGTTAGGGATTTTGTCTTCGTACTTGGTTGCCATACATTTTCAATTTGTAAGCAATAATTCTTTTATTCTTTATTTTATAATTTTTCTTTTCCATTCTTTTCTTCCATAATTTGCACGGTAATGCTTGTTTTTGTGTATGCGAGGTAGAACTGCACCTGGAGATTTAGCTCCTATCAACTTTGAAATTGAAGCCACTTGCAGGCGTAACAACGCTGCAAGAAAAAGAAGGGAGCAAGAAGCACAAAGATGCAGTCAAACCTCACCTCCTCCCTCTCCACAAAGCTACATTCAAATGGAAGAGGAACATGCATGACGAATGACGCTAGAGGACTACTCTAGCACTGGAACTCCATAATTCTTCACAAGCATTGGAAGGCTGGAGGTTCAAGCGGCCAACATTTCTTACCCTCATTCTCTCATACAACTAATACAAGGAAACCTCTTCCATGGTCTACCAAATGAGGATCCTTATGCTCATTTAGCCACCTACATATAAATTTGTAATATGGTAAAAATAGTCGGTGTTCCTGAAACTGCTATACGCCTTAATCTCTTTTCTTTTTCTTTAGCAGGGGAAGCAAAAAGGTGGCTACACTCCTTTAAAGGTTATAGCTTGCGGACTTGGGAAGAAGTCGTAGAAAAGTTCCTAAAGAAATACTTCCTAGAGTCAAAGATTGCTGAAGGGAAGATGGAAATATCTTCATTCCATCAATTTCCTGATGAATCCCTCAGCGAGGTGCTTGACCATTTCCACAGACTACTCAGAAAGACGCCTACACATGGGGACAGTGAGCCGGTGCAACTAAACATCTTTATAGATGGATGATGACCACAATCAAAGCAATTCCTTGATGCATCCGCGGGGGAAAAATCAAGCTGAAGATGCCAGATGAGGCAATGGAATTGATAGAAAACATGGCGGCCAGTGATCACACCATCCTTTGTGATCAAGCATACATGCCAACAAAGAGAAGTCTTTTGGAACTCACAGCCCAAGATGCAACTTTGGCTTAAAAAAGGCTATTATCCTGACAGATAGAGGCCTGTTCACAACCGGCAAGTATACCGGATCACACAAGTAGTATAAAACAGTAAGAGCTGAGTATCGAACTCTCGGGGAACTTGTGTTATCTGGCAAGCTATTTCGATAAATAGGCGTCTGGTGATCAAGGTAAAGGCACACTGGAATGAAAAGCAGATAGCACAGAGAACACACAAAACATCATTACATAGATAGAAATATATTTACATCAGGTACCTATAGGGAAGATCCAACAGAGGATTTAGCTTTCCATAGTTTGGAAACCTCCTTTACAAAGATAGAAATATATTTACTAAGTTACCTGAGCTTAGCGTATCAGCCTCGCTTAGCCCAGGTACTGTACCAGGCGGATGAATGTTCATCCTCAAGAAATAAACTCTCTTAACACACAATGCGCGCTTAGTGAGTGCTCATATAAACACCAATGTTCAGGGAAGAACTCGCTTAGCCCGGTAAGAGCGCTCAGCGAGCTCTTCAGGAAAACGCTTATATTCAACGAATATTGATGAACTCGCTTAGCGCGGTATGCGCGCTAAGCGAATTCATTGCATTTTCCAGAAAAACACAGAAATAGTGTCGCGTTTTCCTCCATATTTCGGGCCTCTACCAAGTAGATTGAACATGCACAACCCTGAGTACAGTTTTCAGGCACAAAATGAACCTAAAGGTTTCAACTTTAAATCATTCCTAAAACAACAAAACCCTAAAATTTTAAACCTACTCTAGAGTTGTATAACCTAAGGTTTGATAAAATAACAAAGATAGAGATCAAAGAACCTACTTGTGCTGCGGATGCTTCATGAAAACAAGTAGATGCAGAGTAGAAGAAGCAAAAACGCACAGGGAACAGTTTGAGATAGAAAGGGAGCAGAAGGGGCGCAAATTTTCGAAGAATGGGTGTAACTGACGTTACAACCACTAAGAACGTTTCGTTCTTTTCGCTTAGCAGAGCGGTTCGCTGAGCGAAAAGACAAGACGTTTGGTTTCTCAATTTTTCTTCCTGCTCAGCAGTCCCGCGCTTAGCCAAATTCAAAATTCAATTTTGTTTTTTTAACACAGAATTTGGCTTAGCGTGAGAATGTTGTCGCTTAGCGAGATATGCAGATTAGAAAACCTGCAATTCTTGCTAAGCCAGGCTTTAGTCCGCTTAGCTAAAATTATGCAATTTAGGTACAAAGAAGTTGGCGCTGAGCGGTCAATAGCATCGCTTAGCGCATATACTGCCACAAGCGATTGAGCTCAATGACCATGAGTGGTGCTAAGCTGCAGTGAATCCAGTTTAAACCGCAAGAATATCCGCACTCAACCCCATGATCCTCAATTCTGACCGCAATGAATCACGCTTGGCGACATTGGGTCTCGCTTAGCCAAAGTGAAGCCATTGCTTAGCGATCAGTCTGTCGCTTAGCGGAATTCAACTCGAATTGATTTTGGCTTAGCCAAACCTTGGCTAGCTTAGCAGAAATAATCAACCTCAGATGCCAGGGTGGTGCGCTAAGCGCTTGAACTCGTGGCTTAGCGTATGAGTGATTATGCGCTTAGTGAGAAGCAGGCGCTTAGCGAAAGAACTAATTTTCAAAAAGATTTTTTTCTAAGTTATAACTTAGTCCTTTCCCAAGAAATTAAAACCCTTAATTTCACATTCAAAGAGAGGTTGATATGCTCTATGTAAAGATTATTAAGCAAGTTCCTAATGATCAAATGCATGTAAAAACAAACACAACAAAGATTAAAATTGGGTCGTCTCCCAGGAAGCGCTTCTTTAACGTCATTAGCTTGACGCTTTTACCTCTCTGGGAAATCTCATGTTTTGGTTCTCACCTTCAGAACCTCTTGATCTTCTCCCATTACCTGCAAGCAAACATTGTGTTCTGGAGCAGGCTTGTTTTCCACAAATAAGTTGAAATCAATTTTCTGGTCTTCAAAACCTAACTCCTGCTTTCTCTTTCCCATGTCAACTATGTAGCTTGCAGTCAACATGAACGACCTTCCCAAGATTACAGGGATGTCAATATCTTCAGAGATATCCATGACCACAAAGTCTACTGGGAAGATAAAATGCATTACCCTGACCAACACGTCTTCAATCACTCTATAGGGCTTGGTAATGAAGCGGTCAGCTAATTGCAATCGAGTGGGCATAATCTCCAACTCTCCCAGTCTTTTGCACATGGAGAGTGGCATCAAATTAATGCTGGCTCCTAGATCAATCAGAGCCTTTCCCACATTGACTTCTCCTATTGAACAAGGAATGGTTACACTCCCAGGATCTTTATGCTTTGGTGGAAGGATCTTTTGGATTACAGCACTACAATTTCCTTCCACTATGATGTTTTCCTGATGAATGTACCTGTGCTTCCTTGTCAACATATCTTTCAAAAATTTAGAGTAGAGTGGCATCTGCTGCAGAGCTTCGCCAAAGGGCATGGTTATTTCCAGTTTCCTGAAAATATCCAAAAACCTTGCCAAATGACGATCTTTTTCATTCTTGGAAGGCACCACATGATATGGTACTTCCACACTCACCACATGATATGGTACTTCCACACTTTCTTCCACAACCTTTCCACTTCTACTCTTCTCTGCAACCTTATTTTTTTCATTTTCATTTTTCTCATTTTCTATTTCTTTTTCTCTTTCTTTTTCTTTTTCTTGGTCCTCCATCTCTTTATTCTAGACCATTATTTTCTTCCCTTTTTCCTGATTCTCTTTACCCTTCACATCATTTTTCTTAACCTCAACACTTGTCTTTTCACTCAGTTGTTCCTTGTCTACCACATTTTCTTCATCCTCAGCTTCCACAAACCTTTTACTCTTGGTCATCACAGCCTTGCATTCCTCCTTAGGATTATTTTCCGTATTTGCTCCAAAGTTGTTTGATGACTTGTCAGCTATCTGCTTGGCCAGTTGTCCCATCTGTTTTGATGACTTGTCAACTATCTTCAAGGTTCTTTAGTGCTGATATAGTACTCTTATGATTTGACATCATTACCTGCATAAACTGAGTCAAGGTCTCTTCCAACTTAGTTGTCTTCTAAAAGATGTTAGGCCCTTATTGAATTGGCCTGTTTGAGGATCCACCTTGGTCTTTATTGAACTGGTTGCTAGGGTGTGTTCTCCACTGTCCTTGTTGATTATAAGGACCTTGCTGGAAACCTGAAAACCTTCCTTGAGTGTACCCTTGCCTCTTTTGATTCCCCATGAAATGAATTTCTTGAGTGTTATCGTCAGTGGGAATGCATTGGCCTGTCTCATGAGCTTCACCACAAATGGTACAACCTGTGACCTGCAAAACAGAAGAATGTGTAGGTTGTCCAATCGACAGTTTAGTTGGCAGCTTACCAAGTGTTTTCGTTAGGATCTCAAGTTGCTTAGATAACAACTTGTTCTGTGCCAACAAGGCGTCGTGTGATGTTAGTTCCAACAGGCTCTTCTTTGTGGGTTGATGGGTTCTGTCCCTCAGGATGGCATGATCACTGGCTGACATGTTCTCTATTAGCATCTAGTAATTGCTTGGTTTGTGGTCTCAGCCCATCTATGAACATATTCAGTTGGATTAGCTAAGAGAATCCATGGGTGGAGTTCTTCTCAATAAGTCTCTGAATCTCTCCAATGCCTCACTCAAGGATTCATCAAGGAACTGATGAAATGAAGATATTGTTGCCTTCCCTTCAGCAGTCTTAGATTATGGAAAGTACTTCTTTAGGAATTTTTCTACCATTTCTTCCCAGGTTTTAAGACTGTTGCCTTTGAATGAGTGGAGCCACCTCTTGGCCTCTCCTGCCAGTGAAAATGAGAAAAGGCTAAGTCTGATAACTTCATTTGGTACACCGAAAATCTTAACAGTATTGCAAATCTCTATAAATGTTGCCAAGTGTGCATAGGGATCTTCATTGGGTAATCCTTGAAATAAATTCCCTTGTATCAGATGGATCAAAGAATGTGGGTAGGTGATGTTGTGTGCTTGCACTTTAGGACGTGCAATGCTAGTGAAAAATTGTGGTACAGAGCCACTTGAATAGTCCTTAAGGGTAGTCCTCTGATCATGCTCATCTGCCATGGTAACAGCTTCAGAATGTTGATTAGTGGATTCCCTTGATGATGGTGAATCAGGTGATAATGAATTAGAAAAATGAGTCTCCTCCTCAAGAATGGATGCAACTGTTCTGTCTTGCAACAATTTCCTTCTCTTCTCAGCCCTGTTCCTTCTTAGTGTAGCTTCTATTTCTAAGTCCAAAGGAACTAAAGTGCCTGTAGGAGATCTATGCATAAACAGTACTAACAGAGTAGTGGTTATCCAGTTCAATTAGAGAAGATAAATATAACTTAAAGAACAAATATTCACAGAAACAATCAAAGAATAACAAATAAAGAATAGACACCTAAAAACGAGCTAACTTTCCAAATAAAAAGAAGTTCCCCGACAACGGCGCCAAAAACTTGTTCACAACTGGCAAGTATACCGGATCACACAAGTAGTATAAAACGGTAAGAACCGAGTATCGAACTCTCGGGGAACTTGTGTTATCTGGCAAGCTATTTCGATAAATAGGCGTCTGGTATGAAAATATGACTGTGGTTATGAACAAGTATTTAAACTATCTAGGCAAAAAGAAATAAAATCCCGCAAGAGAAATACTGGGTAAAAACAAGTAGAGAATGCGTTGGTCTTCCTCATAGGTTCCTGATGCTAAAAAGGATGTTCTCTATTTAACAATGCTTATGCGTTCCTATGTTGTCTCCTGGACTGCTAGACCCCGATTCCTCATGATAGCCTAGCCTAGTTCTGATCAAGCCTCGTCCGCAGATTCCTCTTGTAAGACTAAACTCAACCAAGACCGCATTAAGACACACATACACAACTAAGTTCTTGTACCCTGATTCCTCGTGATAGCACAACAACTTAGTCCTGTACTATCAAGGACTTTAGAATCATACCAGTTTCCACTGTTGAATGACCCTAACAAAGCATGCATCTAGGTGATCAAGGTAAAAGCACACTGGAATGAAAAGCAGCTAGCACAGAGAACACATAAAACATCATTACATAGATAGAAATATATTTACATCAGGTACCTACAGGGAAGATCCAACAGAGGATTTAGCTTTCCATAGTCTGGAAACCTCCTTTACAACAAAGAGAAGAACATGATGAAAGACTGCAAAAACACAAGTGGTGAGGATGTCTCCTTCACCTCTAGGATCTCACAATCACTCACAAACTCATCTCAAGCTCTCATAACGGCTTCCGCTTCGAACTCGCATCTCTACAGATCTTCACACAGCAAAATCTCTCAGAACTCTCTGGAACTTGGACCTTTCTCTCTCTAGAACCTTCGTGCATGCTGAGCTTCTCAAGAAAAGTGCCCAAACTCCATTTGCAAATCTGATTTCAGGCTTAAATAGGTGGCCTTGTTCGTGCTCGTGTGCTTAGCGCAGATCTGGATCGCTTAGCACGCATAAATGGATTTTGGCTTAGTGCGCTTGTTTCGCTTAATGGATGAGCTGAAGCGGTGCGCTTGATGACCTGGAGCGGTGCGCTTAGTGAACTTGATAGCTCATCTTCTTCTGGATTCTTCCTCTCGCTTAGCCATTGAAGGTTGCGCTTAGCGAATTCTCGCTAAGCCAGCAGCTTGGCTTAGCGAAAGAGTGAAAAATAACACTTTGCCAAAGTTGCCTATTTAACCTGAAATTGAGAGAAATTGATTATTAAACGCACAAAACAAAAGTATAAATTATCTATTACCTATATTTAACAAAAAATACTTATAGTATTACAAAACAACCATAAATTGGGAAAGTTTGATACAATATACACAAGTTTTATACACAAAAGTTAGTCGTATTCATCAACTGACAAGGCCCTAACAGAAACCCTTAACAAGCTTTCACAACAACTACAAGTGGTAAGTCCTTATCACTTTTCTGTTATGCAGATAGGGGGATACCACATATGTGGAGGAGTGCACGACCCAGGACAATGTATAGTCCAAGAAGATCCTTCCACGGACTTGAATTACATGGGAGTACAGAATCACCACGGATTCCAAGGCTATAACCAAGGAGGACCGCTGGGATTCAATCAAGGGAGGAATTTCACACAAGGCTCAAGCTGGAGGAATCATTCGGGAATCAATTCAACAAGGAGCAGAGAAGTCAGTCAGCCCATAATCTTAACCTACAGGTACATCTTCATGAGAAAACTAGCAAGCTTGAGGAGACATTGAACCAATTCATTTAGATATCCATGTCTAATTACCGGAGCACATAAGCCTTTATCAAGAACCTGAAAATTCAAGTGGGACAATTAGCCAAACAAATGGGTGAAAGACCCACTAGCAGCTTTGGAGCCAATACAGAGAAGAACCCAAAGGAGGAATGCAAAGCAGTGTTGACAAGAAGCCAAAGAAGAGCACAAGGAGAACAAAGAGATGAAAGAGACCAGTTTGAGGAAGGAAGGATAAACAAAGAAGGAGAGAAAGAAGAAGAGAAAGAAGGTCTTAATCTCTTAGACCAAAAGCCAGTTAGCTCGAGAAGCTAGGAAAGAAGAGCCACCAGCCCCTCTAAAGGAGCCCCTATATCCTTTAGTGCCCTCAAAGAAGAATAAGGAGCGCTACTTCAAGCGTTTCTTGGAGATATTCAAGGGGCTGGAAATAACCATTCCATTTGGAGAAGCCTTACAGCAGATGCCACTCTACACCAAATTCATGAAAGACATCCTTACCAAGAAGGGAAAGTACATTGATAATGAGAGCATTGTGGTAGGAGGCAACTGTAGTGCGGTGATACAGAGGAAGTTGTCAAAGAAATTCAAGATCCCGAGAGCGTAACTATCCCTTGCACTATAGGGAATGAGTTGATGGGAAAGACCCTCATTGACTTAGGGGCAAGCATCAACTTGAT
Organism: Glycine soja; assembly: GCF_004193775.1. Taxonomy (NCBI): domain Eukaryota; kingdom Viridiplantae; phylum Streptophyta; class Magnoliopsida; order Fabales; family Fabaceae; genus Glycine; species Glycine soja. The sequence goes on along the minus strand of NC_041010.1, from coordinate 21,324,965 downwards.
GCCCCTATCAATGTGTAGAAGAATTGGTAATATGAAGATAGGCCCTACCAGGATGACACTTCAGCTAGCAAACCGATCAATCACAAGACCATACAGGGTGGTAGAAGATGTTCTTGTCAAATTTTGCCACTTCACTTTTTCGATGGATTTGTTATCATGGATATAGAAGAAGACATGAAGATTCCTCTTATCCTAGGTAGACCCTTCATGTTGACTGTCAATTGTGTGGTAGACATGGGGGAATGAAAATCTAGAAATGAGTGTTGACAACCAAAAGGTAACCTTCAACCTTTTTGAGGAAATAAAATACCCAGAGGAGGACAGTAAATACTTCAAGGTGGAGGAGGTCGATAAAGAAGATGTTAGCACTCTTGCAACCACACAAACTTTGTTGGAGAAAGCCTTAATAAATGCTATTGATTACCTAACCAGTGAAGAAGAAGAAGATCTAAGGGCTTGCTTGGAAGACTTAGACCGTGAGGATAACATGCCTATGGGGGGGGGGGGGGGGGAGGGACCAGTTTTGAAGAACTAAAAAACAAGATTCCATCTGAGAAGACCAAGGTAGAGTTGAAGACGTTGCCCAACCAACTGAAGTACGTGTTCTTGGAAGAAAATGAGACCAAGCATGTGGTGATCAATAATGAACTCATATCCGAAGAAGAAAATAGGTTGGTAGAAATCCTAAAAAGATACAGAGTAGCAATTGAGTGGCACATATCGAACCTCAAAGGAATCAGCCCTGCCTACTGTATGCACAAGATAATGATAGAAGAAGATTACAGACCAGTCAGACAACCCCAGAGAAGCCTCAACCAATCAATGAAGGAAGAGGTGAGAAAAAAGGTGATTAAGCTTCTAGAGGATGGGCTTATCTACCCCATCTTCGACAGTGCTTGGGTAAGCCCAGTTCAGGTGGTACCAACAATGACTGTTACTGGCTGGAGAATGTGCATCGACTACCACAAGCTTAACGAATCCACAAGGAAAAACCATTTTCCTTTACCTTTCATGGATCATATGTTGGAGAGGCTTGCGAGACAGGCCTATTACGGCTTCCTAGATGGATACTCTGGATATAATCAGATTGTTGTGGACCCCAAGGATCAGGAAAAGATGGCTTTTACATGCCCTTTTGGTGTCTTTGCCTATAGACGAATGCCATTTGGGTTATGTAATGCACTTGCCATATTCCAAAGGTGCATGTTGGCCATTTTTGCAGATATGGTGGAGAAAAGCATCGAAGTATTCATGGATAAATTTTCAGTGTTTGGGACCTCATTTGAAAGCTGCTTAAAGAACTTGGAAATGGTACTACAAAGATGCATAGAAACAAACTTGGTGCTAAATTGGGAGAAGTGCCACGTCATGGTTCGAAAAGGCATAGTCTTGGGCCATAAAAATTTGGCTCGAGGAATTGAGGTTGATCGGGAAAAGATAGATGTTCTTGAAAATTTACCACCACCATCAAACATTAAAGGCATCAGGAGTTTCTTAGGACATGCAGGGTTTTACAGGAGGTTCATCAAAGACTTCTCCAAGATTGTAAGGCCGCTGAGTAATCTGCTAAACAAAGATGTTGTTTTTAAATTTGATGAAGAATGTTCAGCGAAATTTGAAACCCTGAAAACAAGCTCACAACTACCCCAGTAATGATCGCACCTGACTGGAGTAAAGAATTTGAATTGATTTGTGATGCCAGTGACTATGTAGTGGGCGCAGTGTCATACCCTAATTTCATCTGGGGACCATTTTTTGTCGGCATGCGACCTTCGTTTGACCACCTCAAAATGTTTAACATCCATCGTTGTGGAATCCGTAAAGTTCCGAGATGTTTCGGGAAGAAACCGGTCAAAAACACGAAAATGGGAGTGTATTTAGCAAAGTGGGGTGTGTGTAAATACATTGTTACACTCTAATTTCATCCGAGGGCCATTGTTGATCACTTCGGAAGGCTTAATACTCATCACGGTGGAATCCGTAAAGTTTCGTGAGATTTCAGAAAGAAAACAGCCAAAAACACAAAAATGGGGGGGGGGTGAACTTATCAAGTTAGGGGTGTAAATAGAAATTTGAATCTAGGCCCTTCCAAAACATTTTGGAAGTTAGGTTGCTTAAGGAGGAAGCAACTGGGCGGCAAGCTCCTCCGTATTGTTGAAAAATGGTTTCCGGGGCTTCCGTAAAATTTCCGAAAACCTTGGCTAAGCATATTTCACTTAACACTGGTGAAAGGGAAGAGAAAAAAAGATGAAAATCAAATCAGAAACACTTCCGTAACTTTTCCATAAAGTACAAAAACGGGGTGAACTTAGTAATTGGGGTGCGCTTAGAAATCTTCCTTAAGAAGCCTCTGGGCGGCAAGCACCTCCCTTTTTCCCTATAAATAGCGGAGGGGGGGGGGGCTGTTTCAAAATGTTGGGGGCTATGCATTTTGGCTGTTTTGGGTGAAAAAAATGTGTTTTCGTGAAGAAAATCCAAGCCGAGGTGCTTCCGTAACGCTTCCGAGACGTTTCCGTAAGCGATTCTGTGGAAATTCTTCATCGTTCTTCGTCGTTCTTCGGTCTTCAACCGGTAAGTTCCCGAAATCGAATCTTTCAATTCATTCTATGCACCCTTACTTGTTTTGTGTACTTTCACTTCCATTTTGCCTACTTTCAGTTTTCTTTTCTTCCGCTTTAACGAGCTTTTAATCGTTTATTTAAGTTGTTTTCTCACCTAATAAATGATAAAATGAATTTCAACCGATCATTTGTGTTATAATCTCGTTTAATTACTATTAAAGCAAAATCTAACCGATCGTTCACGCTGTAACCTCGGTTAAACCAAAAAAGCAAAATAATAATAAACTAATCAAAATATCTTGAAAAAAAATAATAATAAAATAAAAAAAATCAATCGGACATTTTTCTTTGAAAGTTTCCTTGAATGAATTGACTAATAACCAAAGTGAAGCAAAGGCTAAAATCAACTCATAAATCAAGCTTTGTCCACAAAAATCACTTGAAAATGTTTTAAGGTCCAACGCCTTAAACGGTCCTCTTTGCTTTTATTGGTTAACATGGACCGTTCAAAAGCATAAAATCAATCCATAACTTTACTGCTTTTGCAAGAACTATGTAGGTCTAATTTCCTCATCGCAATTGAGGATACGTAGGAGAAAAAGCCCCGCTTTTGTCGACCACCCCAAGAGATCGTTAATGGTCCAACGCCTTAACATTTCTCTCCTTTCAAAACCAAGAGATCGTTAATGGTCCAACACCTTAACGTTTCTCTCCTTTCCAAAAATCAAAAGATCGTTTAATGGTCCAACGCCTTAAATGACTTTTGCTCGGTTAAAATCGATCTTGCAGAAAAAGATCAAAACAACTTAACCCACATTTAGTTCTAAAAGAACTACGTAGGTCTGATAAGAAATACAAAAAAACATAAAAAGAATAAAAACACAAAAAGACATAAAAAAAAGGGGAAAATAAAACATTTTGAAGTCATATTTGCACACTTGATTAAAGGCTGTCGTCCCTTGTGATGGACGCGTGGGGTGCTAATACCTTCCCCGTGCATAAAAACAACTCCTGAACCTTTCACGATTAAAGTTCGTAGATCACACATTTTCCGGTTTTTCCGACGTTTTCCTTGAATAAACGTTGGTGGCGACTCCGCGCGTTCTCCTCCCATGGAAGACCCACCCGTGAGCCCCGCGTCGCCCTCCCGCCGAAGGGTAGGTTGCGACACGCAGTCCTAGGACAAAGGTGAGACAAGACATTCCACGCCATTTACTATGCTAGCAAGGTTCTCAGTGATGCACAGATGAATTATGCCACTATGGAGAAGGAGATGTTAGCTATTGTCTTTGCCTTGGAAAAATTCAGGTCATACTTGGTGGGGTCAAAGGTAGTGATTTTCACCGATCATGTCATTATCAAGCACCTTCTTACCAAAGCAGATTTCAAACCAATGCTAATTAGATGGGTCCTGCTCATATAAGAGTTCGATATAGTTATCAAAGACAAGAAGGGATCTGAGAATGTGGTGGCTGATCACCTCTCCCGGTTGAAGAACGAAGAAGTAACTAAAGAAGAACCGAAAGTAAGGGGAGAATTTTCAGATGAATTCCTCTTACAAGTTACCACAAGACCTTGGTTTGCTGACATGGCCAACTACAAAGCCACAAGGACCATTCCCGAAGAACTCAAGTAGAATCAGCGGAAGAAGTTTCTACATAACGCCCGCTTCTATGTATGGGATGACCCACATCTGTTCAAGCTGGGAGCAGATAATCTACTAAGGAGGTGTGTTACAATGGAGGAAGGACAGAGAATCCTTTGGCACTGTCATAGTTCGCCTTATGGCGATCACGACAGCGGAGATAGGACGGTAGCAAAAGTGCTACAATCAGTTTTCTTTTGGCCCTCAATCTTTAAAGACGCTCATGACTATGTGTGTCACTGTGACAAATGCCAGAGAACAGAGGGGATTTCCAAAAGAAACGAGATGCCTCTACAAAACATAATGGAGGTAGAAATTTTTTAGTGTTGGGGAATTAATTTTGTGGGACCTCTTCCATCTTCATATGGGAATATCTATATCTTGGTAGCCGTAGATTATGTGTCCAAGTGGGTGGAAGCCATAGCCACTCCAAACAATGATACCAAAGTGGTGATAATTTTTTTAAAGAAAAACATCTTTTCCCGTTTTGGAGTACCTAGAGCCCTAATCAGTGATGGGGGAACACACTTCTGCAACACACAACTGAAAAAGGTTCTGGAGCATTATAATGTTAGACACAAGGTGGCCACACCTTATCGTCCACAAGCAAATGGTAAAGCAGAAGTCTCAAATAGAGAGCTAAAGTGGATCCTTGAAAAGACTGTTGCATCATCAAGAAAGTGTTAGATCAAGTGGCCTCAGAATAATTAAGAAGGAGGGGTTGAATTAATTATTCCTAAACCTTTACTAATTAAAAATTTACTCTTCTAAGGCTTTTACTATGTTGTTAAGTAAATGAAGAACAGAAAAGAAACTTAACCAAAAGTAAAAGCGGGAATTAAAATGCACAACGGAAATTAAAAGAGTAGGGAAGAAGGAGACAAACACACAAGAGTTTTTATACTGGTTCGGCAACAACCCGTGCCTACATCCAGTCCCCAAGCGACCTGCGGTCCTTGAGATTTCTTTTCAACCTTGTAAAAATCCTTTTACAAGCAAAGATCCACAAGGGATGTGCCCTCCCTTGTTCTCTTTGAACAACCTAGTGGATGTACCCTCCACTAGAACTGATCCACAAGAGATGTACCCTCTCTTGTTCTCAGTCAACAACCCAAGTAGATGTACTCTCTACTTGTACCACAAAGGATGTACCCTCCAATGTGTTAAGACAAAGTTCTCAGGCGATTAAACCTTTGAAACTTTGTGAATGGGGATACAAAAGAATTTTCAGGCGGTTAGTCCTTTGAAATCTTTTGTATATGGGAAAGGGAAGAATCAAAAGAATTCTCAGACTGTGTCGTTTTGAATTCTTTGACAAGGGAGAAGGGAGACACAAAAGAATTCAGGCGGTTAGTCCTTCATTCTTTTGGAAAAGGGAGAAGAGAGACACAAAAAGAATTCAGGCGGTTAGTCCTTGGTGAATTCTTTTTGGCAAAGGGAGAAGGGAATGAAAAAGATGAATAGCACAAGTTTTGTTTTCAAGGTTTGGAAAACCATAAAACTTTAGAAAGCTTTTGGCAAAGGAAGAAGAAAAAGGAGTTCAAAGAATGAATGAATTATGCAAATCAAAGCCTTGCTTTTATAGACTCTTCAAGTCTAGTCAAGAGACCATTAGAAGAGTTATAACCTTTAGAAAAACTTAAAAACCATTTGGAAAAGTTATGACTTTTAGAAAAACTTGAAAACTATTGGAAGAGTTACATCTTTTGATTTTGTTCAGAAACTATCACTGGTAATCGATTACCAAATCTGTGTAATCGATTACACAAAGCTTTTTTGTGAAAGGATGCGACTCTTCATAATTAAATTTGAATTCCAATGTTCAAACATACTGGTAATCGATTGCCAAATCATTGTAATCGATTACAACATTTTGAAATCAATTGGAACGTTGTAAATTCAGTTGAAAGCTTTTTGAAAAACATTTTGCTACTGGTAATCGATTACAATAATCTGGTAATCGATTACCAGAGAGTAAAAACTCTTTGGTAAAAGGTTTTTGAGAAAAATTCAAGTGCTACTCAGTTTTTGAAAAAACTTTTTAATACTTATCTTGATTGAGTCTTCTCTTGATTCTTGAATCTTTAGTCTTGAATCTTTAATCTTGAATCTTGATCTTGATTCTTGGAACTTGAATCTTGAATCTTGAAACTTGATTCTTGATTCTTGAAATCAAATTTGTTATCATGAAGTGTTCTTGACTTTTGAGCTTTGCATTTTGTCATCATCTTTGTTATCATCAAAACTCTTTGAATCAATCTTGATTTATCATGAAGTTTGCTTCTACAGAAAGGATTTGGCTTTGAAGTTAGATGATGCTCTTTGGGCTTATAGGACAACATTCAAGACCCCCATCGGTCTGTCCCCGTTTCAACTGGTATATGGGAAGGCATGCCACCTACCGGTGGAATTAGAGCACAAAGCCTATTGGGCTCTTAAACTACTCAACTTTGATGAAGCTACATCTGGAGAAAATAGGAAGTTACAATTGTTGGAGTTAGAAGAAATGAGGATGAACGCCGACGAATCCTCCATAATTTATAAGCAAAAGATGAAGGTGTATTATGACAAGAAAATACAGAGACAGGATTTCCAGCTAGGACAACAGGTTCTACTCTTTAACTCCAGGCTTAGGTTATTTCTAGGAAAGCTGGAGTCAAACTGGTCATGGCCATTCATGATTAAAGAAGTGAGACCCCATGGAGCAGTGGAGTTGATGGACCCTACAATGGGCAACCCTGAAAAGAGATGGATCCCTAAAGGAAGCACAACGTCTAGCTAAAGACAATAAACTAAGCGCTGACTAGGAGGCAACTCAGCATTTTTGAACAAAAAAAAGTGTATATATTAATTTCAGGGGTGCAAGAAGCAAGATGTGGTTGGGCTAACAAAGGCATCGCGCTCAGCGTGCAATAGTGCGCCCAACACCATGCTATAGTTAGACGCGCTCAGCGAGACACTCTTGCCGAGCGCCTAGGTAAATTCAAATTTAAAATTTAAATTTTTTTAAGGGGAATACCAAGGGACATTGCCCTTGGTGCGCTTAGCGGCCCCTGCTCGCTAAGCGCACATGTCATAACTGCTGGGCAGTTTTCAAAAACACCCAACCTCTTAACTTCTATTCTCTCCTTTAATTCTCTGTTTCCCACTCATTCTTCAACTTCCAAACCTGTTTTCTCAAGTTTCTTTCTGTCTCTCCTTTGCTTTCACTTCTTACTCCCTCACTCAAACTTACTCCTCTTCACGCAAAGCTCACTATTTTAAAGGTACACTTATTTTCTCGCTCTGTGTTCATTGTTTTTTCGCAGGTAATCACTCGCTAAGCCTCGTATTGGGCCTAGCGAGAGCATGCCATCTGAATAAGAAAATTGGAAGATTGGACAACGAGATCGCTAAGTGCGACACCACGCGCTAAGCGAGACCAAAGAGATAGATGAACCCGGTCAACGCGCTTAGCGAGCATGCTGCGCTTAGTGCACTCATGAAGATCTCTAAGCTCTCTAAGCGCGACACTTGCGCTTAGTGTGTTCAAGAAGAACCAAGGATTGCGTTTAGCGAGGATTGGCGGCTCAGCGCCACATAATTTATTTTATTTTTTATTTTTATTTTTATTTATGGCTTTCTGTTTGCACCCCTATTTTGCTAAACCTAGTCTGGTGTGATTTTTTTTTCAGATGACCTCACTGAAACCCAAAGCAGTACCTACACAAGGAGGAGAATCCACCTGGGATTCTTCTTGCTTCACTTCTGAGGTCGCCTGGCATAGATATCAGGACAACGTTCACCTCCGGAACATTATACCGGAGAGGAACGTGGAGCTCGCCCCAGGTACTCACCAAACTCCCAGAGAAGCAAATTGACGTTGCTCTGGTCAAGGAATTCTACTAAAAAATGTATGACCCAGAGGATGGAGCTCCAAAATACTGCAGGGTGCAGGGGCAGGTCATTAGATTCGATGCAAAGACAATCAACGACTTCCTCGACACCCCAGTCATCCTGGCTGATGGAGAGGACTATTCAGCATACTCCCAATATCTGCATACGTACCCGAACCATCAGGCCATTGCAGCAACCCTATGCACACCTGGTGGAGGTTTTGTTCTGAATGTTGATGGTGCTCCATGGAAGCTGTTGGGGAAGGATTTGACCACACTCACACAAACATGGAGCATACTTTCTTACTTTAATCTTGCTCCTACTTCTCACACTTCTGATCTGAATGTTGACAAGGCACGAATGATTTATGGTCTAGTAATGAAGATGGACATGGACTTGGGCAGTTTCATCTCAGGTCAAATCACACAGATTACCCAGTCCAGCACCTCCAGGCTAGGGTTCCTATCGTTGATCACAACGCTATGTGACGCTCAGGTCTGATTCCCTGACATTCGAGTCACTAAGCCCTGTGATCAACTTGGCCTACATTAAGAAGAATTGCTGGAACCCCACAGATCCATCCATCACATTCCTCGGGCCCCATCGTACCCGCACCAGAGCCGCCGCGCCAGACACCCTGCCTCTCGCACAACCACCACCACAGGTCGCACGTCACCCGAAACCATCCACTTCAGCCCCGCCGGATCTACACAGTCAGATGCTCCGGTCCATCTATCAGGGCCAACAGATCATCGTCCGAGATCTTCATCGACTTTCCGTTCACATGAAGATGGACCCACCACTTATGACCCCAGAGGCCTTCATCCAGCAGGTTGCGTGGCCAGGAGTCCAACCCTCTACTGATGGGAGGGGTGAGCCCTCTAAGGTCAGAGAGACTATGGCCGGAGCTGAAGATGACATCATCGCGAACCTGACAGCTACTGATTTGGGCCCATGGCCAGACTTTTGTTGAAGAGAAGCTGGATTTTAATTCTATGTTTTATTTATGCTTTTGATGTTTTATTTGAACTTTATGTTTTATTTGTACTTGGTATGTAAATAATGCTATTTAAATTCAGTTATGTTATCTCTTATTGAATAATTTCATGATAATTATAAGGTCATTATTAAAAGCTTTTCTGAAAGGACTTAACACTTGAAATGCTGCATGCCAATTTTGTGAAAATGGTTCCCTAGAGGAAAGCGTCAGTTCAAGCAGTGGAGTATGAATCACAACAAAGAGAGAAAAGGTTTCTTTGGTTGAAAGAAATCATGGTATGGCAAGCCAACAACTTTATCTTGTCTCGGTGAGCTATGTGAACTTATTTGTGAGATAACGTATGTTTTTAATTTCCCAATTTTGCATCATTCTTAGACTATTAGATTAATTACACAAGGTGGAAATGATCAAAGCCATGCTTCTTTTTATTTTAGCCACTTAGCCAAAAAGCCAACCTTTGGTGAAAATTTATCCCTTGCACCCTGTCGCAACCTACCCTTCGGCGGGAGGGCGACGCGAGACTCGCGGGATGCGTGTTCCACGAAAGGAATACGCGCGGAGTCGCCACCAACATTTATTTGAGGAAAACGTCGGAAAAACCGGAAAAGACGCGATCTACGAACTTTTAAGTGAAAGGTCCGGGAGTTGTATTTACGCACGGGGAAGGTATTAGCACCCCACACGCCCGTCCCAAGGGACGACAGCCTTTAATCGAATGTGCAAACATGACTTTGATTTTTATGTTCCCTTTTATGTTCTTATATCCTTTATACCCTTTTTATGTTTTTTTCTTTTTTATGGTCGACAAGGGTGTTTCCCTTTGCTCCTACGTATTCCTCAATTTGGGATGAGAAAATCAGACCTACGTAGTTCTTTCTTATCAAGCGATTCTTTTTTACTTAAGTGGTGATCATTTTAAGGCGTTGGACCTTAAAAATGATCCATTTTACTTAGTGAGAAATTGAAATGACAAACTTCAAAAGCCTATTTTTGTGGACGAGCTTGACTAGGCGAGTTGATTTTAGCCTTAGTTTCACTTTAGTTATTAATCAATTCGATTAAGAATGAGAAATCCCAAAGAGAAAACGTCCGATTGATTTTCCGCTTTATTTTGCCAAAAGATGTTTTTTTGATTATTATATTATTTTTTTACCTCTTTTTGATTTCCAACGTGGTTACGGCACGACCGAACGGTCGGAATTTATTTTAACCGAAGTTAACGGATAATACAATTCAAACGTTCGGTGGAAATTTATTTTATTTTTAAGTTAAGCGAGAAATGACTTAAGTAAAATGGCTTAAGCATGTCAAGAGGGGGTATAAAAAAGTAAACAAAACGAGAATAAAAATGCACGAAACACAATGTGGACCACTACGGGTAATAGAATGAATCGAAAAGCTTGGTTCGAGGTACTTACCCGTTGAAGATCGAAGAACGATGAAGAACGAATGAAGAACGTCGAAGAACGGTTGAAACCTTTGCGAAATTCTTCACGGAAAACGTTACGGAAACGTTTCGGAAGCGCCTCGGCTTAGATTTTCTTCACGGAAACGATTTTTCCAAGCAAATTCGAAAGAGAGAGAAGTGCCAAAGGGGCTGAACCCTTTTCTTCTTCACTTCCTCCCCTATTTATAGCAAAATAGGGGAGGTGGTTGCCGCCCAGCTCGCCCAGGCGAGCTCAGCTCGCCCAGGCGAGCCAGGTTGCTTCCTCCAGAAGCAACCGCCTTCTGGAGGAATATTCTGGAGGGCCCAAGTGGGCCTGGGTGCTATTTGCACCCCCATTTTTACTAAGTACACCCCCCTCTGCTGTTTTTTTGGTGATTCTTTTTTCGTAAAGTTACGGAAACTTACGAATTTCGTAACGATACTTGTTTTCTTTCCGTAATGTTACGGAACCTTGCGGGTTACATAATCATCCCCTTTTTAACTTACGGAATGTTACGGAACCTCACTTAATTATGCAACGATGCTTCCATTTGATTTCCGGTGTGTCACGGAAACTTACGGATTCTGCATCAATATTTTTTTGGTTTTTCGGCATGTCCTGGAATTTCACAAATCGCCTAATGATGGGTGCCAAGCACCTCACGAGGACCAAAGAATGGTCGCATGTCATCAAGCAAAGGTCCCCGGACGAAATTAGGGTATGACAGTTGCCCCTCTTTACTTGTCTTTTATTGGAGATAAAAGGAAAGTAAAGATAAGACACTAATTTCGTTCCTCTCGATTTAACGAGAGTCGCAGGTGACCATAAAATCTCCACATGCAAATGACTTGTTGTTCCCAAAATTTCACAAATTGCCTAATGATGGGTGCCAAGCACCTCACAAGGACCAAAGAATGGTCGCATGTCATCAAGCAAAGGTCCCCGGACGAAAATCAGTGTATGACACTAATTTCGCTCCTCTCGGTTGACGAGAGTCGCGGGTGACCATGACTTGTCGCTCCTAGAATTTCACAAATTGCCTAATGATGGATGCCGAGCACCTCACAAGGACCAAAGAATGGTCGCATGTCATCAAGCAAAGGTCCCCGGACGAAAATCAGTGTATGACACTAATTTCGCTCCTCTCGGTTGACGAGAGTCGCGGGTGACCATGAAATTTCCGCATGTAAATGACTTATTGTTCCCGGAGGAACAAAAGGTGCAGAAGACTATGTCAGCCTCTGCATGCTATCAAGCGTTCTGTCTTACAGATAGCAAAAGAATGTTTATACGGATAACCACTCGGGTATTTCCGCGTATCATCGGGCCCGCCGCCTCTGGATGATACAAGGGTGCAGAATGACCAAACTTGGTCTCTGCTTGTCATCGGGCCCGCCGCCTCTGGATGACAAAAGGGTGCGAATAACCGTAAGGTATCTCCGCGTATCATCGGGCCCACCGCCTCTGGATGATACAAGGGTGCAGAATGACCAAACTTGGTCTCTGCTTGTCATCGGGCCCGCCGCCTCTGGATGACAAAAGGGTGCGAATAACCGTAAGGTATCTCCGCGTATCATCGGGCCCGCCGCCTCTGGATGATACAAGGGTGCAAAATGACCAAACTTGGTCTCTGCTTGTCATCGGGCTCGCCGCCTCTGGATGACAAAAGGGTACGGATAACCGTAAGGTATCTCCGCGTATCATCGGGCCCGCCGCCTCTGGATGATACAAGGGTGCAGAATGACCAAACTTGGTCTCTGCTTGTCATCGGGCCCGCCGCCTCTGGATGACAAAAGGGTGCGAATAACCGTAAGGTATCTCCGCGTATCATCGGGCCCGCCGCCTCTGGATGATACAAGGGTGCAGAATGACCAAACTTGGTCTCTGCTTGTCATCGGGCCCGCCGCCTCTGGATGACAAAAGGGTGCGGATAACCGTAAGGTATCTCCGCGTATCATCGGGCCCGCCGCCTCTGGATGATACAAGGGTGCAGAATGACCAAACTTGGTCTCTGCTTGTCATCGGGCCCGCCGCCTCTAGATGACAAAAGGGTGCGAATAACCGTAAGGTATCTCCGCGTATCATCGGGCCCGCCGCCTCTGGATGATACAAGGGTGCAGAATGACCAAACTTGGTCTCTGCTTGTCATCGGGCCCGCCGCCTCTGGATGACAAAAGGGTGCGGATAACCGTAAGGTATCTCCGCATATCATCGGGCCCGCCGCCTCTGGATGATACAAGGGTGCAGAATGACCAAACTTGGTCTCTGCTTGTCATCGGGCCCGCCGCCTCTGGATGACAAAAGGGTGCGGATAACCGTAAGGTATCTCCGCGTATCATCGGGCCCGCCGCCTCTGGATGATACAAGGGTGCACGTCACATGACCTCAGGGTCAGTATGACAAAGATTATGGGGCGGCCGACAAAAGCAAGGCTCTTGCTCCTACGTATCCTCCAATGAGGAATTCAGACCTACGTAGTTCTTGATAACTTGTGAGACTTGAAAAGTCTCCATCGGAAAATGCTGACATCTCCGGAAAGGGCGCAGATGACCACATTGGTCTCTGCTCGTGAATCACACTTGGGGTCACTGAATGACGAGGTGCGGATAACCGTAAGGTGTCTCCGCGGGCTATCAGCTCTTGAGTCATGGCAACAAAAGGCGGTGTGGTCGACAAAAGCGAGGCTCTTGCTCCTACGTATCCTCCAATGAGGAACTCAGACCTACGTAGTTCTGGATAACTTGTGAGACTTGAAAAAGTCTCGGTGTTTTCTCCACTAAAATGCAAACATGTTTTAGCAAAGAGACAAATATTCCAACTGATTTAGAGCAGCATATGCTTTCTTTTTTTCTCTTTTTTTTTTTTTTTTTTCTTTGAGTGTAAAACAATGCGTCTACCGGGGAAGGAGAGTCTGCTGATGAAATTCCCCATAACCATAAATGAGATTTTGGACGTTAGAATTTCGTTTCTAAACGACCATTTAGAGGAAACACCGGGTTCGACAAAAATAGAAGAAATCCACTCAAAGTGTATCAATCTCGCACAGGTAAGTGTTTTATCCTAATTCCGAACCATAGATATGTCATGACTTAACTTTGCAAATTATTTCCTATCAAATCAAAAATTACATGTGTGACCATGGATCAATAGGACTTCCCTTGGGAATGGGTTCTTTTGGTGGGTTCTTCTTTCGGCTTTTGTGTGTTTTTTGGCTTTTGATTTTTCTGGCTTTTTTTCTTTTCTTGTTTTTGTTTAGTGCGGGGCGAGAAAAAAAGTCGCTAGCGCACGGGATTTTGGTTGGTAATCAAAGGGAGAAGACTATTTTAGGTCGTGGTTCCCTTTCCTTCTTTTTTCGTTCATTTGGTGACAATTCTGTATTGTTCAGATATTGTCCGGTCCAAAGACCTCTCTGCATATTTCTTCTAGCTTCTTCGATCAAGAACTTTCTTTCCTTCTTTTTTACTTTCTCCCATTCTTTGGTTGGGAATTTTCTTTCTTTTCTTTTTGCTTTCTCCCACTCTTTGATTGGGGAATTTTCCTTCTTTTCTTTTTTTTTTTTTTTTTTTTTTTTTTTTTTTTTGCTTTCTCTTTGATTGGAAATTTTCCTTCTTTTCCTTTTTGCTTCCGAGGGTAAGGATTATGGTGAGTCAGGATTTTGGCTCAAGGTTTGTAGAATGGCTAGACATGATACATGTCGGGGTTTGGTTTGGCTCAAGGATAAAAGGGATGCCCCACATTATTTCCATGACACAAATGCAAAAATGATGATTTGGAAACTTTATGCAAAACTGGTCATGCATGCACCTATGCGGACACTCAAGTGTCAAACTTTTATGGTCATGTGATGCTAGGGCTCAGGATTCATTTCCTCTATTTAAAATCAACCCAATGTTTCCAAAATATGTTCTTTTATCAATTTGCGCATTCATCCGAGTCCATTTTGGGCGTCTGGGAAAATCCTCACAGCATTCACCCTTCAAGGGTAGACACGTTTTTTTCTTCAAAAATCGGTTATGATCAATGAATTTTTTTCGGAGAAGAGTTGGAAATCATCTCTTTTCAAAAGCATGTCGGTTTTTAGCTAGACAAGTTATTTTCTCTTTTTCTACCTTTTTTTCCTTACTTGCTTTCTCTCTTTTTTTTTCTTATCTGCTCTCCTTTCTATTTCATTTTCTTTTCTTTTCTATTTTTATTTTTATCATGATTTTTTTTTGTTTATTTTACATATATACTTTTGGACGATGTTCCTAAACGAAGAACTCTACACGGTTCCAGAATTTCAAACATCATCGATAGTAATGATATATAAATACTAACGCAACAATCTAAACAAAAATGTATGCGCTGTACAAATGACAATCGAAACAACAAAAACAAACATTAGTCTCTCAAGTCATAGAATAAAAATGATAAAAGAAATATGAAAGAAAACATGAATCTGGGGATCTCCCAGTCACGTATCTCCACTCCCTCCCAAGAAGTCAAGCAAATCGGCCATCTCCTCATCCTCGTGGGCTTCTTCTCCATCGCCGGGAGCTTCTGGGGGTGCCTCTCCTGCTTGGGCCTCGGGCCAATCTCCGGGCCATGCAACCTCTGCCCTGAACTGGTCTGGAGTAGGGCATGAAAAAGAAGCGAAGCCCTGGCTCTGCATGCTAAGGCTCATCTGGTACAGACAATCATGGGTCCGTACATGTGCTCGGTGGTTGGCCGCCTGCTGGCGAACCAAATGCCGTAAATACTGCTCCATGTCAAATGCCCCAGCCTGGCCAGCCTGATGAGGTGGTGGGGGCGCGCCTGCGGCCTGTGGAGCATCACCCTGAGCCTGTCTCTGGGTACAGTACTTCTCAATAAAAGCCCGGGTGATGGGCGGCCAAATCACCTTGGTAGGTGCAACGGGGACTCCGAACGACTGGCAGAGTCCTGTGATCAGTGCGGGGAATCCCAGGGCCCTGTTGGACTTATCTGGATCCAAAGGGTGCCTAGTGGGCGCCATACACCAGCTGGCACTTAGGCATGGGGAGGTCGGAATTATGATCGGTGGGCAGGATGTTGCTGAGGAGCAACGTCATCCATATCTGGGTCAGGGTGGTCATGTTGGTGCGCATGATTCGCACTCGCCTCCCTGCAGCAGTCCGGGCAAAATCTTGCCCCGGTATACATAGCAGTTGGGCGATGGCCTCCTCATCGAACCCATCAGACCGGTTCCTCCTCTGGCCATACTCGCATTCCTGGCCCTCTTCCAACACCATCGGATATCCCAGGAGCTGGCTGATAGCGTCGGCATCGAACGGGATCCACTGACCCCTAACCCAGGATCTCATGTCACGCACGCCCTCCTCTGTTGGCCAAGCATTGGCATAAAACTCAAGGACTATTTCTGGATCAAACTTGGCCATAGGAGTAACCAGGCGAGCTAACCTGCACTTTTTTTTTTTTTTTTTTTTTTAGGGGAACATTAACCATGTCCCCTCCCTTCTCATGGATTAGCATCTTGCCTAACCTGAACTTACTTAGGTTAGAATTAGGCGTCGATTACTTATTTTATTATTATATTTTTTTCTTTTTGAAACAAACAAATAGTAAAAGAAAGCTGCAAAATACAAAGGATACGGGGCTGCCTTGCAGCAACATTCTCTGCTTGTTTCGCACAGAGAAGGGCAACGATCGGTCGGTCGTGACCCCATCCCCGCTCGCGTTCGTCCTTAAGTACCTGCAAGTAATAAACAACCAGGTATGGCCAATCTTGACCGCGCCATTACCCTACCTTGATTGGTTTCTGCCGTTCATGTTTTGTCTCCACTCCAGAAGATAGCCCAAGGTGATCCTGCCCCTGTTTTACCACAACAATATACATGCGTATGCGTATGCGTATGCATGAATGTTTTCAAACGCAGAAAATTTAGGGAAAGTTGGTTCAGGTTCAATTCTAATTAAGCGCTTGGGGGATCCCATGAACTGAGCGGAAGGGCTCAGGCGATCACAGATTAACGCAAGGTGTGAAACTAACGTGAGGACTAAAAGCCTAGAATCCACATTCATTCCTTTGAAAGATTGTAACGAGAGATACAACAGATAGGAAATCCCTGGGGGAAATCCAGAAAACGCATAAAGATAAAGAACATGCAGCGACATCCTTAATTGCCCCAGCTTCTAAGCATAATATTGTTTGACGACATCAGAGTTCACGGGTGAAGGTAGCTCTTCGCCATCCATGTTGGTAAGCACCAGGGCTCCTCCGGAAAAAGCCCTCTTCACAACAAAAGGCCCTTCGTAGTTCGGGGCCCATTTCCCTCGATGGTCCTTGACAGCATGGGACATTTTCTTTAGCACAAGGTCTCCCTCATGGAACTTGCGTAAGCGTACTTTCTTGTCGAATGCACTCTTCATTCTTTGCTGGTATAAGCGCCCATGACTCATGGCCGTTAAGCGCTTACCCTCAATGAGGTTGAGCTGATCGTAGCATGTTTGAGCCCACTCTGATTCCTTTAATCCGGATTCTGCCAAGATCCTTAATGACGGGACTTCTACCTCAAACGGTAACACCGCCTCCATCCCATATACCAATGAGAACGGCGTTGCCCCAATTGACGTTCGCACTGAAGTCCGGTAACCGTGTAACGCGAATGGGAGCATCTCGTGCCAATCCTTGTATGACACAGTCATCTTTTGGATAATCTTTTTGATATTCTTATTGGCTGCTTCCACGGCTCCATTCATCTTTGGCCGGTAGGGTGTGGAATTGTGATGCTGGATTTTAAACTCCTCGCACATTTCCCCCATCATCTTGTTATTCAGGTTGGTGCCGTTGTCCGTGATAATCTTCCTTGGCAAACCATATCGGCAGATGATCTCCTTCTTAATGAACCTGACCACCACATTCCTCGTGACATTGGTGTAGGAAGCCGCCTCGACCCACTTGGTGAAATAATCTATCGCTACGAGGATGAAGCGATGACCATTCGAGGCCTTGGGCTCAATGGCCCCGATGACATCTATTCCCCACATGGAGAAGGGCCAAGGGGCAGACATGACATTCAGAGGATGTGGTGGGGCATTGACATTATCTGCGAATGCTTGACATTTGTGGCACTTCCTCACATGGACACAACAATCACTTTCCATGGTAAACCAGTAATAACCTGCTCTTAAGATCTTCCTGGCCATAGCATGCCCGTTGGCGTGCGTTCCAAACGAGCCCTCATGGACTTCCTCGATCATGTGATTTGCCTCCTTGGCATCCACACACCGCAGGAGTGTCATGTCGTGATTTCTCTTATACAGTGTGCTTCCGCTCATGAAGAAACCGGCTGCCAACCTCCTCAATGTCCTTTTATCGTTGTCGGCAATCTCTGGCGGGTATTCTTTGCTTACGACATATCGCTTGATGTCGAAATACCAAGGCTTTCCGTCCCGTTCCTCTTCCACTTGGCAACAATGCGCGGGTTTGCCACGACACCAAAATTCAATGTAGGGTAGATCCCCGTGCGGTGTTAGCTGGAACATAGACGCCAACGTAGCAAGCGCGTCCGCCATTTGATTTTCCTCGCGGGGAACATGATGGAAGGAGATCTCATCGAAGGTCTTAGCCAATTCCTTGATATAGGCTTTGTAGGGTATCAGCTTGGGATCTCTAGTTTCCCATTCCCCTCTCAGCTGATGGATTACCAACGCTGAGTCGCCGTACACCTTGAGTAGTTTGACATTGGAGTCAATTGCTGCCTGGACGGCTAGGGCACATGCTTCATATTCGGCCATGTTGTTGGTGCAGTCGAATCCTAGCCTGGCTGTGAAAGGTACACATTGATTGTCCGGCGAGACCAACACTGCCCCAACGCCATGTCCTAGAATGTTTGACGCTCCGTCAAACCATACAGTCCATTTGTCCCGATCTTCGTCCAACTTTTCCTCGAACAAGGCCATGATGTCCTCATCCGGGAACTCCGGATGCATGGGCTGGTAGTCGTTAAGAGGCTGTTGAGCCAAATAATCTGCCAAAGCGCTTCCTTTTATCGCCTTTTGGGTGACGTAGACTATATCAAACTCAGATAGCAAGACTTGCCACCGGGCGATTCGTCCTGTGAGAGCTGGCTTTTCAAAGATGTACTTAACCGGGTCCATTTTGGATATCAACCAGGTAGTATGGCTCAGCATGTATTGCCTTAGGCGATGAGATGCCCATACTAAAGCACAACATGTTCTTTCGAGCAAGGAGTAATTCATCTCACAGGTCGTGAACTTCTTACTTAGGTAGTAAACAACGCGCTCTTTCTTTCCGGATTCGTCATGTTGCCCCAGCATACACCCCATTGACTCGTCCAAGATTGTCATGTACAAAAATGAGAGGCCTTCCAGGTACTGGTGGCATAAGCACGGGAGGATTCATTAGGCACTTTTTGATCCTTCCAAAAGCCTCTTGGCAATCCTCATTCCACCGATCAGTTTGGTTTTTGCGCAAGAGTTTAAACAACGGCTCACAAATGGCGGTGAGCTGCGATATGAATCTGGCAATATAATTCAAGCGCCCCAGGAAACCTCGGACTTGCCTCTCTGTACGGGGTTCTGGCATCTCAAGGATAGCCTTCACTTTTTCGGGGTCTACCTCTATCCCTTTCTGGCTTACAACGAAACCAAGCAACTTCCCTGATTTGACCCCGAAGGTACACTTAGCGGGGTTCAACCTTAATTGATATTTCTTAAGCCTTTCAAACAATTTCCGCAGGTTGACAAGGTGTTCTTCCATGGATTTAGATTTAGCAATTATGTCGTCCACGTAAACCTCGATCTCTTGATGCATCATATCATGGAACAAAGCTACCATGGCCCGTTGATAAGTTGCCCCGGCATTCTTGAGTCCAAAGGACATCACCTTGTAACAGAACGTTCCCCACAGGGTGACGAAAGTAGTCTTTTCCATATCCTCGGGCGCCATCTTTATCTGATTGTAACCAGAGAAACCGTCCATGAAGGAAAATAAAGCGAAATTGGTCGTGTTATCCACGAGGATATCGATGTGTGGTAAAGGAAAATTGTCCTTGGGACTGGCCCGATTCAGGTCCCGATAATCTACACACATTCGTACTTTCCCATCTTTTTTAGGAACTGGTACGATGTTGGCAACCCATTCTGGATACCGAGCGACGGCCAGAAACCCAGCGTCAAATTGCTTCTTCACTTCTTCTTTTATCTTCAAGGATGTTTCGGGCTTCATCCTCCTCAGTTTCTGTTTTACCGGGGAACACTCGGGATTTAGAGGTAATCGGTGCTGTACAATGTCAGAACTCAAACCGGGCATATCTTGGTATGACCAAGCAAAGATGTCTTGGTAGTCTTTTAGCAGGATTATTAATTCTTTACGGATAGGTGCGGTAATACCTGTACCTATCTTTACTTCCCTCTTTCCACTGCCAATTCCTAAGTCTACTAGCTCTGTTTCTTCTTGATGAGGCCCCATTTCTTGGTTCTCATGGGCGACCATTCTTTCTAGTTCTGGGGGAAGTCCCACATCCTCATTTCCTTCATCTTCCATTTGATTCATTTCTTGCTCGAAGTCGATAGACGGGTCCCAGGTATTAGTACCTTCGGGGGACTCGTCATCGGATCTGCCGTTTCAGAAAAAGAAGTAAACATGCAAATGAATGAGAATGGGTAGAGACCAGGAACAGATGAAGAAAGATCCTTGTATTATAAATTCAAAAACAAAAGACACAAAGCCTTAACAAAAGGAAAAACTCTAAAGCCTAGGCCCAACTATAGAGCTTTTAAAAACCGTAAAGGTTTACATTATGCTTGTTGCGTAAATGCCGGGGCGTTCCTCCACTTGCCAATTTCCCAGCTGGAAATCAGGAGGGCATGGTCGTACCAAATCCAAAGTACTCGGAATATCATCTTCGCATATCGCGAACGCTTGACCTTTGTCTCCCGAACCCGCGCTTATAAAGCTTCTACTTATGTGGCAGGGCGGGCTTCCTTCACCTTCCTGTCTCCAACGCGAACTTTGACCATTGTTCTTCCTTCCCGCGATGCTTCTTTTCATGTCCGCCTGAGTGGGCTTATAGCCTAAACCATACTTCCCACGATTTCCTTGGGTATTTATTAGGCTAGTTATGCCGCCGTTGTTTTTTCCTAAACCCATCCCGGGTTCATAACCGTTCCCCAACATAACTCGGGCCATCATTACCGCTGCATCGGACAGACAAGGCTGCCCAAAGAGGGAGTCCACGGAGGAAATGCTGACCACCTCAAAAGACTGGAAAGCGGTTTCTAACGATTCTTCTGCGGCTTCCACATAAGGCATGGAGGATGGGCAGCTTACCAAGATATCTTCCTCGCCTGACACGATGACCAAGTGCCCCTCCACTACGAATTTCAGCTTTTGGTGGAGTGTAGAAGGCACAACTCCCACTGAGTGGATCCACGGGCGCCCCAACAGGCAGCTGTAGGGGGGGTTAATATCCATTATTTGGAAGGTGACTTGACAGGTGTGAGGGCCTATTTGTACTGGGAGATCGATCTCTCCCCTAACTTCTCGGCGAGTGCCGTCGAAGGCCCGAACCACCATTGAACTTGGTTTTAAGTGGGAAGCATTGAATGGTAACTTCTCCAAAGTGCTCTTAGGCATCACGTTTAAACTGGAACCATTATCGATGAGCACCTTGGCTACGATATGGTCCATACACTTGACTGATACGTGTAAAGCCTTATTATGCCCTCTCCCCTCGGCGGGGATTTCTTCTTCGGTGAAGGCAAGATAGTTGTTGGCAGTGATATTGTTGACCAGCCCTCCGAAACCTTCTACCGAGATATCCTGGGCCACGTGAGCCTCGTTCAGCACTTTTACTAGCAGAGCCCGATGAGGCTCGGAGCTCATAAGTAACTCCAACAGCGAGACCCTAGCCGGGGTTTTGTTGAGCTGTTCGATAACCTTGAATTCGCTCTGCTGAATTATCCGAAGGAACTCACTGGCTTCCTCTAGCGACACCTCCTTTCTACCATCCTTTTTCTCCGGGGGCCCCTTTGCCGGAATATCTTTATTCGAAGCGTGGGGTGCTTCGCCATCTTGTTCCTCCACCACTTTTCCTTTTCCCTTGACGTCGGCGGGTTGGACTGGTAGGTCCGGAGGTGCGAACACACGACCACTACGGGTCACACCACTCAGTCCCGTGATATTTGTTACTTTAGCTGACAGCGAGCTGACGTCAGTGACTTCTTCTTCCTTCTTCCCTGGAGGTGTATATCTCCACGGGACCGCGTGGCTATTTTGGTACGGGAAAGGAACAGGTTTGGCTACCAAAGGGTGTCCGGGCTTTTGCGAAGCTGCGCTTTTAGTGAAGTATATCACCAAGGGTTTGGGCTTCACAACACCGCTCCCCTCCGTAGATTGCATGCATATATGCTGCTCTTCTTTTCCTTCAATGCCGACTTCCAGTCGGCCTTGATCTATCATCCGCTGTAATAATTCCTCTACTTCCAAACACGTCTCCATGTCATGCATCTCGCCGGAGTGTAGCAGACAGGAATCCTCCTTACACCCACTATGGGGAATCACACCTCCTTTTTGTAGGGCCTCAAAGATAAACCTCCTAGGGGTTGCCACATCCCTTAAAGGTTTAGACCTGTGCGGCCTATCGGACTCAACTGCATTAACCGCTCCCCCTCCATGATTGGCGAGCGGGTTGGTTCTCACATTGGGCCGATCCTCTTGGAAAGTCAGCCATCCGGCATCCATCAAATGTTGGACCTTGTATTTAAGGGCCAAGCATTTTTCGACAGAATGCCCCGGGACACCCCCATGGTACTTGCAAGTTGCGTTAGGGTCATACCATTTCGGGAAAGGGGGTTCGAGGACCCTTCCGGGAGTTACCATGGCCAAATGGTTGGCGATGAGGGATGGTAGAAGATCTTCGTACGTCATTGGGAGCGGGGTGAATTCCGGCAATGGCCTCGGAGGGAAATTCCTTGTTGTGTTGGAATTACCGGCCAGCCGAGTCGTGCTCGGAGTTGGAACTTGGGGAGCTTCCCTCTGAGTGGGTGCCTTAGGCTACACGGGTGTTGAACTAGAGGCGTTCCCAGCATGAGCCGAGAAACTTGGGTGATGTTGCGTGTACTGATGGGTACCATGAGGTGTTTGCTGGGGTTTGACCCACGCGGGTGTTGAAGAGACGGCATGGGCATCTCCTTCCTTCCTTTTTGCCCCTGTTGCCCCGATTCTTTTGGCATTCGCGCTTGTGGAGGAAACGTAATCAAACTTTCCTCTTTTCAATCCAACCTCGATCCTTTCCCCGGCAAACACCAGATCCGCAAAGCTGGACGGCATGTAACCCACTAGCTTCTCATAGTAGAATACTGGCAGAGTGTCTACCATCATGGTGATCATCTCTCTCTCAACCATGGGAGGAGCTACTTGTGCCGCCAAATCCCTCCATCGCTGCGCATATTCTTTAAAGGTTTCACCCTCTTTCTTGAACATATTCTGCAGTTGAGTACGGTCAGGAGCCATATCAGAATTGTACTGATACTGCCTTAGGAATGCGGTAATCAGATCCTTCCAAGTACGGATACGGGAAGCTTCCAAATTAGTGTACCACACTACCGCAGCTCCGGCCAAGCTATCCTGAAAGAAGTGTATCAACAGCTTTTCATCTTTAGAGTGGGCGCCCATCTTACGGCAGTACATTTTGAGATGGTTTTTGGGACAAGTCGTCCCTTTATACTTGTCGAAGTCCGGCACTTTGAACTTCGGGGGAATAACAACATCGGGTACTAAGCAAAGATCCGTCATGTCCGCAAACGGATAGTCCCCAAATCCTTCCACAGCCCTCAATCTTTCCTCAAGGAGATCGAGCTTCCTCCTTTCTTCAGTTGCTGGGGGCGGCCCTTCCGTGGACAAAACTATTGGTGATACTGCGATGTTGGGTTGAGGCAACGTGCCTGGTGCCGGCCCTTCGGGGATAGGGGGATAGAACTCGACATCCCTTCGAGCATAATCTTGAGGGTCTTTGTGGACTTCGTCGGGCTGCTGAGGAGGCTCTCTTTCGTGGACAGGAGAAGCAATGTGGCCCGCATCTTCTTGCAAGACGGGTGGTGAATAGTTGGGCGGCAATCCATAAGGGTAAGCCGCTCGGTTGTATCCCAGGTGAGGGCTGCCATCGTGCCCCAGTGTGTCCCTTCCCCGTCCTACTATGTTTGAGGGAGGATGGTGCGTAGTTGCCAAGAGAGTCGGGTCTGCTTCGGCAGCCGAACTGGCAGCGGCGGCGGTGGCCGCGTTCTTCTCTATGAGCTGCTTCATACTTAACATGGCCTCCATCATGGAGGCCATTTGTTCTTTCAGAGCCGACATGTCGGCTTTCATCTGTTCCTGCGTCTCCTCTTGATCACCCATCGTTCTAGATTTGGATCTGGTGCGATAGGGATCCCTTGCGGCGCGTTTAGTTATGGTGTTTTTCCCTAAAAAAACCAAACGTGAGGAGTGGGTAAAGAAAGAAAATGCATGCTAGAGATGAAATGTAGGAGTGATTTGATTTGCACAAGCTTTTTGGAGTTGAAACATGGGACCAACTCATTTTATTTCAAAAAGGAAGTCGTATCTAGTCAAGGTCTTAGAGACCATACAAGTTTCCTAACGATTTCTAATTATGTGGGCCATTAAGTCTATCATATGCTGACAATAGCCGAGAAGCCCATGAATCTCTTCGGGGGCGGAGTAGGTGTCTGCCATCGCCTTGGCCTTGGCTAACAATCGGGGAAGTTCTTGACTCCCGTTCAAGGTAAGAGCAAACCGATCCATCCACATGGTTGCCTCTTGGTGTAAAGAGTCGATCACCCTTCCTCTAGCCTCTTTTTCCGCGTATACTTGGGCGTATTCGTCCGCAATCCTATGCTCGTGGGCCGCGGCTAGACCTAACTCTTCTTGGTACTTGGCGATGATAGCTAGCATGTTGGTCTCCGTCTCGCATAAACGCTGAGACAAGCTTCTTTTGGACCTTGAACAAGCAATTAACTCCTCTTTCAGAACCATGCTATGTGCTCGCGACTGGTCTCTTTCTCCCCTTCGCAACTTGAGTTCACTATTGCTACCCCATAGAGCTCCGCGAAATTTGTTCCGGCCATACTCTTCCTTGCGAGCCCTCTTGGTCTCTTGTTCAAGGGCTCTTGCGGTAATGGCATTCTCTTCCCGTAACCCGGCACACTCCTTCCGAACATGTGTAGCGGCCAACTTGAACTTCTCCTTGGCGAGTTTTGCCTTTCCTAACTCGCTTTTGAGAGCTTGGACTTCTTCGTCCTCTTCCGGTGCTTCAAAATTCTCTTCGCTGACGGCTTTTAACTTGGCGAGCCAACCTAAACCTCGTATATGAACTTTCAGCCATTCGTGGTACCCACCAATGATGCCATTACGAATGCCTCTAAGCTCTTGATCTTTCCTTAACGGGGTTTCCCACGCCTTATGGATTCTTTGTATAGTCTTGGAATTTTGTGCGCCGAAATCCCTCACAAGGAAAGGAGACATGCTTTCTTCCGTCGGTGCTCCCCTCATGGGGTACCCCAGTTGTCTTATAGCGAGCGCGGGATTGTAGTTAATACAACCCCTCGTTCCTACCAGCGGAATATTTGGGTATCTTCCACATGAGAAAAGGACTCCTTCTTTTCCCTCCTTCCATCGGGGGAACCAACTGATTGTTCTACCTCCTATCCCGGCCAAGAGCTGGTCCCAATCTATTCTCCTCTTTTCAGTACACGAGCGATGGCTCAGGAGCGGACATGGATGTCTTGTGTCTTGTTGGAACAAGTGTGAAACCAACCAAACACAGAGGGCGGGTAAGCAACAGATGATCCGTGCGCTACTCTTTTCGCACCTTCGGTCAAATGTGTCAAATAGATCTGCCAAGACAGCTACCACCGGACTTTCCTTGCTATGGTGGTAGGCAAGGAAAGCGTCGATTGCTGCTAGGTCTACCAAACCATCCACGTTCGGAAAGAGGACGACCCCAAAAATTAGCAAAGCTAACACATCCATAAACGGGACCCAATCTCCTTGATTGGCCATACCCCTCGCCTTGTCCTCTAGGTACTTCTGTGGTAGGCCCGCTATGCCGTTCCGAGTCTGTTTTATGCGGTCCAAACCTCTTGCTGAATCCTTGACCACAGTTGCAATTCTGCTCAAAGAGGGGAGACACCCGGAGGAAAGATATGGTTTTCTTCCCCCGAGAGGACATCCTAGAATTTCCTCAAATTCTTCAATGGTTGGTACTAATTGGAAGTCTGCGAATGTGAAGCACCTCAAAGGCTGGTCGTAGTATTGGGTAAGTGATGCAATGGCTTCTATGGATACCTCTGCTATGGCCAACTCTAAGATCTTTCCGTAAGTCTTGCGGAAGGCTTGCATCTGGAGGGGTTCCATCAACCGCCCTAATTCCTTGATGCTGGTGGTATCTAGGCTTTTGACCTTGACTTAGTAGAACCTCTTGCTGGTTTGATTTGTTCCCATGCTTACTAAAGTGAGACAAAAGCTGGTGCAAATCAAAACTCCGATATCTCATGGGTGGGATGGATGAATGCATGATGGAATGCATATGACACAGATGCAATCTAGGAATGCGGGGGTCCGGGGAATTTGTCCCCTTCTTAGATACGACGTCTAGGGGTAGCGAAATGCCCCAACGCACGTTTTTAAGAAGGCGACACGGACCCTCCGTTGGTTTGCTTACAGTAGGGATCAAGACAGAACCCATATGCAATGCCTATGCAAAAGACACAATGCGGGAATGTACACAGTATGACAATATTTACCGAACATAAGCAAAAGGGTATATGATACTCATGCATGGCAGTGTGAAAAATGGCACGCAGCGTGTTTGCTTCGCGCCCCTATTTAAGGGACCTATAAGGGAGAGAACTAACTAGGCTTTTTAGCAACAATCCCCAAGGTAGTTATATCTCTCTTGATGGTTTCTAGAGGTATCATCCCCTTTGAAGAACATATTGTAGCAGTAGGGACTACTAGCAACAATAGGTTTTCAAAGAGAAAAGCTCTAGATGAGGGTTCACTGTAATCAAGCAAGTCGGAGACCTAGCATGATCACAGATTCACCTCCACTCCTTATGCTCCCATGAACCCGGGTATAGGGCCCTTTTTCACTCACAGTGTGTGCAAATAGTGTTGGTGTTTGTGTGCATCAAATGAATAAATATTTACTTCATGCATACATTTAAAACGCACTAAAAGCAACAAAGAGTTTATATACACAAGAACATAATGAAAGGAAACCAACAAAGGGGTAAGTCACGGTAAAATATTGCACAAAATTAAATGGCCTAACTCTCTAAAAACAATCCCCAGTGGAGTCGCCAACTGTCGCAACCTACCCTTCGGCGGGAGGGCGACGCGAGACTCGCGGGATGCGTGTTCCACGAAAGGAATACGCGCGGAGTCGCCACCAACATTTATTTGAGGAAAACGTCGGAAAAACCGGAAAAGACGCAATCTACGAACTTTTAAGTGAAAGGTCCGGGAGTTGTATTTACGCACGGGGAAGGTATTAGCACCCCACACGCCCGTCCCAAGGGACGGCAGCCTTTAATCGAATGTGCAAACATGACTTTGATTTTTATGTTCCCTTTTATGTTCTTATATCCTTTATACCCTTTTTATGTTTTTTTCTTTTTTATGGTCGACAAGGGTGTTTCCCTTTGCTCCTACGTATTCCTCAATTTGGGATGAGAAAATCAGACCTACGTAGTTCTTTCTTATCAAGCGATTCTTTTTTACTTAAGTGGTGATCATTTTAAGGCGTTGGACCTTAAAAATGATCCATTTTACTTAGTGAGAAATTGAAATGACAAACTTCAAAAGCCTATTTTTGTGGACGAGCTTGACTAGGCGAGTTGATTTTAGCCTTAGTTTCACCCCCATTTTTACTAAGTACACCCCCCTCTGCTGTTTTTTTGGTGATTCTTTTTTCGTAAAGTTACGGAAACTTACGAATTTCGTAACGATACTTGTTTTCTTTCCGTAATGTTACGGAACCTTGCGGGTTACATAATCATCCCCTTTTTAACTTACGGAATGTTACGGAACCTCACTTAATTATGCAACGATGCTTCCATTTGATTTCCGGTGTGTCACGGAAACTTACGGATTCTGCATCAATATTTTTTTGGTTTTTCGGCATGTCCTGGAATTTCACAAATCGCCTAATGATGGGTGCCAAGCACCTCACGAGGACCAAAGAATGGTCGCATGTCATCAAGCAAAGGTCCCCGGACGAAATTAGGGTATGACACACCCTTGTTGAGCCAAACATTAATAATTATTTTTCTAATAAAATCCCTGAGCCTAATTTCTGATATCTCTGACCTTGTTTTAGGGTTTTAAGAAAACATAAGGGTTTTATTCAAAATAGACCCCTAATTTGGGGGAGGGCTAGGATAAAGATGGTCTTAGGAAGGTAGAAATATAAAGAAAATATGCATGTATCAGTTTTATGGGTTATACGCTCGACAGAGGATAACTTCTAATAGAACAAAAAGAAAAGATATCATAATGAAATCATTGCTAGACATAGGATGACAAAATTATGCCCATGCATTAAAGCACACATCTAGAATCAAAGCTTCATGCGCTTTATCTATTGAATCTTTGCAAAGGCATTTGGGAGATAGGTAGGTAAAATAGGCTTGTCATTATGAGACATCAGGAGCAAGTAATTGATTAGATGTGGGTAGGATAAATTCACCTAATAGATAAAGAAAAATCCAAAAATCATACATCCTAGGCAAACAAGGCATGCTAGGTCCTAAAATTTTCATTTTATTGAATTCGCTAAATAATTATTTTGCTTTCTATTATTTTCTCTACCATTAGTTGTTATCTATTAGCATTCTTTTACTTATTTTGCACCACTCTTCATTTCTTCCCTTAAGAATTGAAAATTATACAATAAAAGTACAAAACAAAATCCTTGTGGAGTTCGACACTTGGGCTTCCAAGTTTCATTACTTGGACATTTGGTGCACTTACCAAATCGTTAACAAGTTTTTGGCGCCGTTGCCAGGGATTTGTCTTTGTACTTGGTTGCCATACATTTTCAATTTATAAGCAATAATTCTTTTATTCTTTATTTTACAATTTTTCTTTTGCATTCTTTTCTTCCATAATTTTCATGATAGTTCTTGCTTTTGTGTATGCAAGGTAGAACTGCACCTGGAGATTTAGCTCCTATCAACTTGGAAATTGAAGCCACTTGCAGGCGTAACAACGCTGCAAGAAAAAGAAGGGAGCAAGAAGCACAATGAAGCAGTCAAACCTCACCTCCTCCCTCTCCACAAAGCTACATTCAAATGGAAAAGGAACATGCACGACGAATGACACTAGAGGACTACTCTAACACTACAACTCCATAATTCTTCACAAGCATTGCAAAGCTAGAGGTTCATGTGGCGTTCCTAAATAATGACTGGTTTAATAGTAATAAATTAAATAGCAGAAACCATGGGAAATTTTTTTTCTCTTTTTTTTCACACTGTTATTTATTTCACGGTAATTAATTTCAGAAGGAAAATTATCACTATAGAGTCCTGAGTGGCCAGTTCACAACTCTATTCGGATTCATTTCTTTCTGATCACTTATAACCTCCAAGCTATTTTTTTTTTCTTTTCAAAAAAAAAAATACCATCCATCATTTTGGGTCATCACGTGAGAAATAATAAAGTGCGGTCGGTAAACCTTTTTTTTCAAATAAAGTTCGTTAACATTTCTTTTTCAAATAACAAGATAAAACATAATTGTTTTCATCATCAAAAACTGTCCAAAACATGAGAGTTTGCAAAATAGCACAGTGACATCTAGAGCAAAGGTAATAACTGTGGTAGCTTCAGCCACAATATATATACAATCATCAAAATTTCTATACAAGAGGTCTACCCACCCAAAAATCAAAAGAGTAAACCTAGCAGTCTGAACTAGATACACCCACCCACAAAAGTATGTACGCTTAATCTAAAGAGTCGTCTGCTATGATGGAGAGTCGTCACTATTCGCTGTCCCTCCAGGGCCACTCTCCTCTGAAGAGTCTGCCTCAGATGCTGACATAATATCCTCTAGAGAATCTACATCAGGGAGCGGGTCCTCACCATCCTCTGGTAAGTCAGGGGCATCCATAGCAGGTTCAGGAGGTAACTCCTCTAGGTCCTCTTCAAGATCCTCTTTAGAGGATGACACCTCTATCAATTGAACAGGCTCAACTAGTCGATATGGAGTAGGCGTAGGTAGTATCCACTCCACAGGCTGCTGAAGTGTGCGTGCGGGTTGCTCCAGATGTACTAGCGAAGTAGTAGTGAGTCGAACTGTGCCACGGAATTGGCACCTCTCATTGCCTTCGAGGGTCTCCCAAACACCCTCTAGGCACTCCATCACGACGCAATCATGGATCAACTGCGCTGCCATCGCGATCTACAAGAGATAAAAGAAAGGGGGTAGACTCTTTCACAAGAAATCTAACTACACAGGTAGCGATACAATGCATCCCATAACAGCTACGCACAGTCAAAATGTCTTTTTCAAGATAGATAGTTGGCCAGCCGCCACACAAGCCTCCCTGCTTTGTGGAATTTTGTTCCTTTATTGGTTGACTACCAGGAGCTCGCCTGCTTAGGTACGTCACAGGTTCTCACTGGCTGACTATGCCCAGGTTGGGTCGGGATTGGCCAAGCTTGGTTTTGGGCAATAGCACCCCACCTGACGTCCCCAAGGTCTCTTGACCCCCGCGACATATCCTCAGGTATCACTCTATGGTCAACTAATAAAAGTTGGAAGACTGACTCTTCCACGCTTTCTCACACATGGATTATTGGGTTATGGGGCACCCTTCATATGTGGTACTAGGTGGCGATCGGGCGATGACGCAAAACAAATATCCCATTTCTACAAGCCCAGGCATAAGTACACCATCCCCAATTGCCCACCTTTTAATTGAGCTCACGCACACGTACGTAGCCCTTCTCCTCGTTCCTCTCAGCACCGGGTCCCCATCAACCCCTCCAAGCTTTCATAATGTCAAATCAATTCAATTCCATTTGTCATGAAACTACCTTAAAAAAACAAAGTGGAGGCAGAAATCTTTACACAAGATTCATTCGAATTCCACAGAGTTTTTCCTACCAATATAACTCAGTAAAGTCCTCATAGCTGATTCGGTAACCATTGGATCACCTTGAAAATTTAACTGGGGGTTCCTAATACAGAAATCTAAGTTTTGACCGTTGGGATCTGCTAAAGAATGTCTAGATCACGAGATATACTACCTTTCCCGTGACAGCAGAAACTAGCACTACACAACCAGTTTTTTTTCTGCATAATTGGCAGATTTGCTGCATAATTGGGCAGCTTTTCTGCATAATTTTGCAGATTTTCAAAATCTATCTTACTTGCATCCAATTCCACTCAAATTGGATCCTACAAGTCCTAAACCATGTATAAATCATGTTCAAGCCAAAAACAAACTTCAAACTAAGGTAAAGCAAAACATAGGTATCCAAAACCCACCAAATTTAGTGAATTTTCAAGATTTGAAAGGTGAAAATGAAAATTGGGTGATTTTGGGGTAAACTCTCATCTTCATCAAGTCTATAACATTGAATTAGACTTGCTCAAACTAATTTTAAGGTAAAATCTCCACCTATTCAAAAATTGACCTCTCAACACTCAATTTACATTATAATTGGCTCTTTTCTTTCACATTTGCCACTCATTTTCCTCATTTGCTCTGACCAAGCTTTCCTACAAGTCCTAATTGACATTCTAAACTAGAATCAACTCACTTTAAACTCAAATTTCCTCTAACCCCAAATTTGGCTTTCTAAACCTCAAAATCTCACACTTTTCCACCTCAACACTACCATTCTCACATTCAACTCTAAGCTAACTCTCCCCATCCTCTCTACCAGTTTTCTATCTACATTTTAAGCACACATATATCTCAAAACATCATTATTGAACCCTAAATCAACATGGGAAATTTTGCTTACATTAAACATGTCAAGTTTAGCATAATTACAACAATTTCCTTCACAAACAACTACCCTAAAGCAATAACCTAGTAGAACTACCCATTATAGCTCTCAAGAACCCAACACCCACAGATTTCAAGTGAGGAGAAGTTCACCCTTACCTGAAATTGAAGGTCCCACGAGGTAGAGGTAAGCTCCTAGACTCCAAAAACAGCTTTATCTTGCAATTTGGTGTGGAAATGAAGGGAGATTTGAAGCTTGAAGAGACAACAATGGTGGTGAAGAAAATGAGAAAAAGAAACATGGAGGAAGAAGGTGAGGGCTGTGCTGGAAGTTTATGGAGAAAGAGAGAGAAGATTTGGCTTTTTAAAATGGTTTTTCTTTTCTTTTTCACTTTCTTTTTAAAAGCAATTCCACATGTCATTTTTTAATTGGAGCAAAAGGGCCCACCTTTACCTTTGACTTGACCACATACTCAGCCATAAAAGAAGAAAAAAAAACTGGACCTTTTTGGATGCTGAAATCCTGTCTCAGTTTGAGTGCCGCCTCTCCGATTCCAGTTCTTCGCGTTTCTCTGCACCTGTCGGGACCTGTTTTCAAAGGTAGGCAATGTATATATCAAAACGCTCAGAATGAGACCCTGAGCGTGGTTCAGAGGTTGGTTTTATTTAATTATAAGTTGCACACAAAACGATAATTTTTAGACTAATTAATTGTGAATTAATCTATAACCGTCCAGTTATGGGTTACTCTTCGTTAATTAGTCTAACTCGCGTATTTCTCCCCCAATGTACATACTTCTACCAAGAATATATATATATATATATATGTAATTATTTAAATGTAATACTTACAAAATTTCGGGTAGAAATTTCAGGATGTCACAATACTCCCACCCTTTAAGGAATTTCGTCCCCGAAATTAACTACTCTAGGAACAAACTTGGGTACAACTCTCTCACCCTATCCTCTAACTCCCAGGTTGAATCACCCTCGTCAGGTCCCCACTGCACTTTCACCAACGCGATCTCTTTACCTCTCAGCGACTTCATTCTTCGATCAGTAATCTTCTGAGATTGTGCTTTATAGGTGAGGTTATCCTTCACTTGTACTTCGTCCAGTGCGAGTACATGTGATGGATCCGGGTTGTATCATCTCAGTTGAGAGACATGAAACACAGGGTGCAGATTCGATAAGCTCGGAGGTAGAGCGATTTGATAGGCTACAGGCCCAACCTTCTTTAAAATTTGATACAGACCCAGATACTTGGGCATTAGCTTCCTAGATTTGAGAGCTCTCCCGACTCCAGCTACAGGAGCAACCTTCAAAAACACATGTTCTCCTTCTTGAAAATCTAATGGCTTTCTCCTTCTGTCATAATAGCTCTTCTGCCTATCCTGGGATGCTTTTATTTTCTCTCGAATCAATTTCACTTGTTCAGTAATTTATTGTAGCATTTCAGGCCCAAGAAGTACTGCTTCCCCATCATCGTACCAACAAAGAAGAGTTTTGCACTTTCGCCCATATAGAGCTTCAAAAGGAGCCATACCAATGCTGGCTTGGTAGCTATTGTTGTAAGTAAATTCAATCAGTGGCAAACATTCCATCCAACGGCCTTGTTGCTCTATAATACATGCCCGGAGTATATCTTCTAGAGTCTGAATGGTTCGCTCAGTCTGACCATCTGTTTGGGGATGATAAGCTGAACTGAGCTTCAGCTTTGTCCCCAATGCTTCATGCAGACTTGTCCAAAATCGCGAGGTAAACCTCGGCTCCCTGTCTGATACGATACTGGAAGGAATTCCATGTAACCTTACTACTTCTTTGATGTACAACTCTACTAACTTCTCCATTTTATATTTCATATTTACCGGAATAAAATGAGCAGATTTGGTGAGTTGATCTACTATGACCCACACAGCATCGTGTCCACGACTCGTCTTGGGTAAACTAGATACAAAATCCATAGATATGCTCTCCCATTTCCATACCAGAATTTCTAGCGGCTTTAATCCTCCTGATGGTCGCTGGTGCTCAGCTTTGGCCTTTTGACATGTCAAACATTTTGCTACATATTCAGCTACATCTTTCTTCATGCCATGCCACCAAAAACTTCTCTTCAAATCTTGGTACATCTTAGTCATCCCTGGATGGAAACTAAGACGGCTTTTATGTGCTTCTTCCAAGATCTTAACTTTCGAATCATCTAAAGGCGGTACACATATCCTCCCCTTGAATCTAATTAACCCGGTTGTATCCTTTTTAAACTCCTCATCCTTATCTTCCATTGCATCTAACACTTTGTCTTATAGAAACTGGTCATCCTTTTGAGCCTCGCGTATGTGATTTACGAATTCATTGGTGATTTGCAACGCTCCCACAAATAAGCTCTTGGGTCGCATCTCGATTGCTAGATTTAGATCTCGGAATTCCTCTATCAATCTCTGTTCCAGAATCATCATGGTCGCAACATATAAGGACTTCCGGCTCAGCGCGTCGGCTACTACATTAGCCTTTCCTGGATGGTAGGAAAGACCAAAGTCATAATCCTAGAGGAACTCCATTCATCTTCGTTGCCTCATATTGAGTTCCTTCTGATCGAACAAGTATTTGAGGCTCTTGTGATCGCTGAAAACTTCAAACCGAGTGCCATATAAATAGTGCCTCCAAATCTTTAAGGCAAAGACCACAACTGCTAGTTCCAAGTCATGGGTCGGATAGTTAACTTCATGAGGACGTAATTGGCGTGAAGCATAAGCCACTGCCCTTCCCTCCTGCATCAATACGCACCCTAAGCCTTGCCCGCTCGCATCGCAATACACTTCAAATGGTCTCTTAGGGTCGGGCAAAATCAACACTGGAGCTGTTGTCAATCGCCTCTTCAACTCTTGGAAGCTTTGCTCACATTTCTCATTCCAAACAAACTTCTCATTCTTACGAGTTAGTTAAGTTAGGGGTAGTGCTAATTTAGAAAATCCCTCAATGAATTTCCTATAATAGCTGGCCAACCCCAAGAAACTTCGAACTTCTGTTGGAGTTGTCGGTTGTTGCCACTCCATAATCGATTCCACTTTAATCGGGTCCACCGCAACCCCATCTTTAGAAATCATGTGCCCCAGGAACTGCACTTTCTCTAACCAAAATTCACATTTCGACAGTTTGGCGAACAATTTCCTATCCCTCAGGATATGCAACACAATTCTCAAGTGTTTTTCATGCTCCTTCTTATTCTTCGAATACACTTGGATATCATCAATGAACACAACCACGAACAGATCTAAGTAATCATGGAATATACGGTTCATATAGTCCATGAAGATAGCCGGAGCATTAGTTACTCCAAATGGCATGACTAAATACTCATAATGTCCATACCGAGTCCGAAACGCAGTCTTTGGAATATCTTCCTTCTTAACTCGAATTTGATGATACCCCGATCACAAATCGATCTTCGAAAATACCGTCGCTCCCCTCAATTGATCAATCAAATCATATATCCTCGGTAGGGGATATTTGTTCTTGATAGTGACTTTGTTCAGCTGCCGGTAGTCTACGCACATCCTCATGCTTCCATCCTTCTTTTTAACCAATAAGACCGGCGCTCCCCACGGTGATACGCTTGGGCGAAAAAATTGTTTACTTTAGAGATCCTGCACTTGTGCCTTCACCTCTGCTAGTTCTACTGGAGACATCCTATAGGGAGCGATCGACACTGGATTCGCCCTAGGCACCAAGTCAATAATGAATTCCACTTCTCTCTCAGGTGGTAATTCACAAATGTCATCAGGAAAGACCTCTGGGAATTTTGACACCACCGGTATACTGCTAACTTCAGAGACCTCCTCCACATTCATGGAGAACAGCACCATGTAGGTTCGAACGTCCCCCACTCCATTGTTGGCAGCATTCTCCTTCAATGGTTCATTCGGAATTACATTTCCACCAAGTACTAGCATCTTCTCTTTGCAGTTTAGAAAGATATGGTTAGTAGATAACCAGTCCATTCCCAAGATCACATCTAGATGAGCTAAAGGTAGGCAAATCAAATCCGCCATAAAAGATCGACCCTCAACAGTTATAGGACACTTCAAACACATCCGAGAGGTGGTTACAGGCTCATTAGTCGGAGTAGACACCACGATATCATATGGTAACTCTGTCGTACATAACCCCAACCTCTCCACACATGCATGAGATATGAACGAATGTGTGGCACCCGAATCATAGAGTACATCTAGCAGTTTATCAGCAATCAAACACTTACCCTGTATCAAATCGTCGGAGGCAGCAGCTTCTGATCCACTCATAGCAAATACCCGGGAGGGTACCTTCTGTCTTCCACCACTAGTGTTATTGTTGTTGCTAACATTACCGCTCCTCATGGGATTAGTAGATCCACGGTTGACTGTGTTAGAATTGGCAGTTACCGTCAGTCTCCCAGCCATTCTACACTCCCGAGCATAATGGCCCACCTTACCACAAATATAGCAACGATCTTCCTGTGTCTATTGGAGTTGTGGGCAATTTCTCCTAAGATGCGGTCCTCTACACTGAAAGCACTGTACCCCAGTCCCCTTTGACTGGCTCATGTTGGACGTAGCCATAGGTTGTTTCCCCTTGTTGCTGGAATATGGCTTCATCCTCTTATTATTGTTTCCTTTAAAAGGGCGGCTTCTTTGTGGTCCTCCAAAGCCTCTGGCTTGCCTCTTTTTCATCTTGTCCTCAAATATTCGGCACTTCATCACCAGTTGATTGAAATCTGTAATCTGCATGTAGCTAACTACCTGTTGAATCTCCAGTCGAAGCCCATTCTCAAACTGAGCACATAAGTCCTCTTCGTTCCGAGCATCTTGGTATTGAGGCCAGTACTATAGAAGTTCATTAAATTTGGTCGTGTATTTACCAACGGACATGTTTCCTTGCTTCAAATCCAGAAATTCCCTCGCCTTTCGCTTTCTGAGATCTCGTGGAAAATAGTTGTCTAGGAATTTGTCCTTGAAGGCATTCCAAGGAATCACGCCTCCAGGTGCTGCTAATGTAGGTTTCACGAACTTCCACCAGTTCTCAGCTTCTCCCTGGAGCATGAACGTCGCATAAGGGACCTTATGCTCCTCGAGGCATCCCATCGCCTTGAAAATCTTCTCAGTCTCAGCTAACCATAACCTAGCACCCTCTAGATCATAGTCCCCACTGAACTTCGGCGGGTGGTTCTTACGGAAAGCCATGAGTCCCCGATACTCTGCCGGCTCCACATCACGTTCCTGCACTAGAGTTTCCAGCACAACTGTGATGCGGTCGAGGACATCACGGTTATGATCCCTACCACGTCCTGCCATACCTAACCTGTAGGGAAGCTATTAGTATCCAAGAAATTCTACTGAGAGAGTGTACCATATAGGCTATGACAGTTATAACAATATCTCTCTCTATATATATATACACACAACAATTCTACTAAATCAATTGCACTTTCCTGCTTAAGACAAGAGGGTAGAATTACACAAAATTTGTGACTTAACGTCACTCCCCGAAACCTACTTCCACGTTTCAGAGATACACAACATTCACACAGTAAGACCATGGACAGGTTCACTAGAATCCAACTTTTGCTCTGCTACCACCAATTGTGGCGTCCCTAAATAATGATTGGTTTAATAGTAATAAATTAAATAGCAGAAACCATGGGAAATTTTTTTTTCTCTTTTTTATTTCGCACTGTTATTTATTTCACGGTAATTAATTTCAGAAGGAAAATTATCACTATAGAGTCCTGAGTGGCCAGTTCACAACTCTATTCGGATTCATTTCTTTCTTATCACTTATAACCTCCAAGCTATTTTTTTTTTCTTTTAAGAAAAAAATACCAGCCATCATTTTGGGTCATCACGTGAGAAATAATAAAGTGAGGTCGATAAATTTTTTTTTTCAAATAAAGTTCGTTAACATTTCTTTTTCAAATAACAAGATAAAACATAATTGTTTTCATCATCAAAAACTGTCCAAAACATGAGAATTTGCAAAATAGCACAGTGACATCTAGAGCAAAGGTAATAACTGTGGTAGCTTCAGCCACAATATATATACAATCATCAAAATTTCTATACAAGAGGTCTACCCACCCAAAAATCAAAAGAGTAAACCTAGCAGTCTGAACTAGATACACCCACCCACAAAAGTATGTACGCTTAATCTAAAGAGTCGTCTGCTATGATGGAGAGTCGTCACTATTCGCTGTCCCTCCAGGGCCACTCTCCTCTGTAGAGTCTGCCTCAGATGCTGACATAATATCCTCTAGAGAATCTACATCAGGGAGCGGGTCCTCACCATCCTCTGGTAAGTCAGGGGCATCCATAGCAGGTTCAGGAGGTAACTCCTCTAGGTCCTCTTCAAGATCCTCTTCAGAGGATGACACCTCTATCAATTGAACAGGCTCAACTAGTCGATATGGAGTAGGCGTAGGTAGTATCCACTCCACAGGCTGCTGAAGTGTGCGTGCGGGTTGCTCTAGATGTACTAGCGAAGTAGTAGTGAGTCGAACTGTGCCACGGAATTGGCACCTCTCATTGCCTTCGAGGGTCTCCCAAACACCCTCTAGGCACTCCATCACGACGCAATCATGGATCAACTGCGCTGCCATCGCGATCTACAAGAGATAAAAGAAAGGGGGTAGACTCTTTCACAAGAAATCTAACTACACAGGTAGCGATACAATGCATCCCATAACGGCTACGCACAGTCAAAATGTCTTTTTCAAGAGATTTCCTCTTTGGTAATCGATTATCAAAGTATGTAATTGATTACCAGTGCCCAAAAATGAATTACAACAGCCATTGCACATTGGAACTTAAAAGTTACACTGTGTAGTCGATTACACATAATTGGTAATCGATTACCAGTAGCATATAACACTGTATAATCGATTACACACAAATGGTAATCGATTACCAGTAGCATATAACACTGTGTAATCGATTACACACAAATGGTAATCGATTACCAGCAGTTACTGAACATTCTATTTCAATTTTTAAATCCTGTAATCGATTACACACAAATGGTAATCGATTACTAGAGGGAATTTCTCAGATAAAAGACAAGATAGATAGTTGGCCAGCCGCCACACAAGCCTCCCTGCTTT
This sequence comes from Glycine soja, assembly GCF_004193775.1. Classification (NCBI taxonomy): domain Eukaryota; kingdom Viridiplantae; phylum Streptophyta; class Magnoliopsida; order Fabales; family Fabaceae; genus Glycine; species Glycine soja. Next base: position 21,286,318 of record NC_041010.1, on the reverse strand, counting down.
GTGGAATTTTGTTCCTTTATTGGTTGACTACCAGGAGCTCGCCTGCTTAGGTACGTCACAGGTTCTCACTGGCTGACTATGCCCGGGTTGGGTCGGGATTGGCCAGGCTTGGTTTTGGGCAATAGCACCCCACCTGACGTCCCCAAGGTCTCCTGACCCCCGCGACATATCCTCAGGTACCACTCTGTGGTCAACTAATAAAAGTTGGAAGACTGACTCTTCCACGCTTTCTCACACATGGATATGGGGCACCCTTCATATGTGGTACTAGGTGGCGATCGGGCGATGGCGCAAAACAAATATCCCATTTCTACAAGCCCAGGCATAAGTACACCATCCCCAATTGCCCACCTTTAAATTGAGCTCACACACACGTACGTAGCCCTTCTCCTCGTTCCTCTCAGCATCGGGTCCCCATCAACCCATCCAAGCTTTCATAATATCAAATCAATTCAATTCCATTTTTCATGAAACTACCTTAAAAAAAACAGAGTGGAGGCAGAAATCTTTACACAAGATTAATTCAAATTCCACAGAGTTTTTCCTACCAATATACCTCAGTAAAGTCCTCATCCCCGATTCGGTAACCATTGCATCACCTTGAAAATTTAACTGGGGGTTCCTAATACAGAAACTCTGTGTTTTTCTAGGATTACATGGGAGTACAGAATCACCACGGATTCCAAGGTGATAACTGCTAAATAATTGTATTTTGATGATAGAAAATAAGGCAAAATTGTCTTTAAAGATAATTATTTAGCAGCTATTTGCGCTTAAATATTAAAGAATTGATGTTTTGTTGAATTTTGGCTGCAGATATAAAAACTGGAGGTGTAACAAGCAAAAAGGCCAGAAAAATTGAAGAAAAAAAGAAAATCTGAAGCAGGCCCAGCCCAATACACGCACTGAGCGCGCGTCACGCGCTAAGCCCATGATCCAACAGAAGCACGCGCTAAGCCTGCAACACGCGTGCTAAGCCCGCGATCTAACAGAAGCGCGCGCTAAGCCTACAACACGCGCGCTAAGCTTGCGATCTAACAGAAGCACACGCTAAGCCTGCAACATGCGCGCTAAGCGCGCGATCTACATGCGCTGAGCGAGGGGGTGTCGCGCTGAGCGCGCCTACGAAGGCCCAAAGCCCACTTCAGCAGCTATAAATAGAGAGTCAGTCCAAGGGACAGAACAGACCACAACAGAACCCCCTCTCCTAGGGGTTTCATTTACTCCCTTTCTTTCACCCCTCCTCTCATTGTAAAGCCCTCATGACCATGAGTGGCTAATCCCCTAGCTAGGGCCTGGCATGCCTAAAAAGCCAATGATGTATGGAGCATTTCAAGAGTTATCAATAAAAAGAGGAATTTCCTCCAGGTTCTTTAATTACCGTTCTGTCTTTTTACATCTTGTATCTCTGAACTTGCTTTCTGTTAGGGTTTAGTCCACTCGGGAGAGGGTAAAGCCTAATTAGGGGTAAGGAATGAATACTTGAATCTGTTTTAAGGGTTAGGCCACTCGGGAGAGGGTAACGCTTAAGAGAACACTAAAAGGAGGAAATTATCGGGTTATCTTTTAGAGGGTTTTTCCTTCCAGTTTCTTTTATCTGCTTTTCTTTCTTGCTTATTCTGCATCTCGGACTTTGTTTTCTGTTAGTCTTTAGGCCACTCGGGAGAGGGTAAAGCCTAATTAGGGATAAGGAATGAATGCGTGAATTGGTTTTAAGGGTTAGGCCACTCGGGAGAGGGTAACGCTTAATAGAACAATAAAAGAAAGAAATTATTGGGTTAGCATGACTTAATGCTCCAATGCTCATGCTTTAGCAAACATCTAGAATGTAATCCTAATGCATCTTAGTTATTGAGTCTTCGCAAAGGGCATTTGGAAGATAGGTAATTAAGGTAGGCTTGTCATCGTGAGGCATCAGGGGCAAGTAGATGGATAGATGTGGGGCAGAATTAGTTCACTGGTATTGATAACAGACAAATCCTGAATCCATATATCTAGGCTGATTAGACTTGTTAGGTTTTAGCAATTTTATTATATAGGTTTTATTTCTCCTTTATTTGAATTTCGTAGAAGTAGTTATCTTTATCATATTGCAATTGAAATATTTTATCTTCTATTTTGATCTTTCAATCTTTTATCTTTTCTTTTATCTTCTAATTTTATCTTTAAGTATCTTATCGTTTCTTTTCTCTTCTAAGTTTATCTTTAAATATCTTATCTTTTCTTTACTTTATCTTCTATCTTTCTTTATCTTTTATTTTAAATTCTTATCTCTTGCTTTTAAATAGGGTTTGCATTAATCTAAGTACAAACAAAGTCCCTGTGGATTCGACACTCGGACTTCCGAGAACTTTACTACTTGTAACGATTTGGTACACTTGCCGTTGCCGGGGACTTTGTTTTTCGTACTTGATTAATTGCATATTCCAATTTGTAAGCAATTAGTTTTCACTTTCTATTTTTATTTTTTGTTTTTTTATCTATTATTTATTTTAGCTGCTTTATTTTATTTTTCAATTTTTTTCTCTTTACTCATTCTTACTTTATTATTATTTTTTAAAATAAAAAAATAAAAAAATTAAAATAAAAAAATTATTTATTTTGTAATAACGTGCACCGTAGTTATTTCTTTTGTTAACAGTGCACACTCCTTCTTCGAAGAACGCATCATGGCAGAAAATCATCCACAGAGAATGACGCTAGAGGATTACTCTAGCCCTAGTATACCTTAGTACTTCACCAGCATAGCTAGAGCAGAGGTGCAGATGGCCAACTTCTCATATCCATATTCCTTGATCCAGCTGATTCAAGGGAATCTATTTTACGGCCTACCAAGTGAAGATCCATACGCACACCTGGCCACATACGTCGACATTTGCAACACGGTGAAGATAGTAGGAGTGCCTGAAGATGCCATCCGCCTTGACTTATTTTGCTTTTCCTTGGCTGGTGAAGCAAAAACATGGCTTCGCTCGTTTAAAGGGAATAGCCTGCGGACATGGGACGAGGTGGTGGAGAAGTTCTTGAAGAAATATTTCCCAGAGTCCAAGACCATTGAGGGAAAGGTGGAAATCTCTTCCTTCCACCAACACCCTCATGAATCATTGAGTGAAGCCCTTGATCGCTTTCATGGGTTACTTTGGAAGACTCCAGAAGAAGCTATTGAGCTAATAGAGAATATGGCGGCCAATGATTATGTCATTCTACGGGACCAAGAGCCCAGCCCACAGGAAGAAAGCACTAGGCTAGAAGAATTGCTGGTACAGTTCATGCAGGAAACAAGGTCACATCAGAAGAGCACTGATGCAGCAATTAGAAATCTGGAAGTACAACTAGCTAAGCTAGTTGCTGAAAGGCCCACCGAAACCTTTACGGTAAATACTGAGATGAAGCCCCAAAAGGAGTGCAAGGTAATTTTAACTGAGGAAGATGTGGAAGAAGAAAAGAAGGAAGAGATAGAAAGAAATGAGGAGAAAGCACAACAATGGGAGAAGTACTCACAAGTAGAAATTCAACAAGAAAGTATTCTCCAAGTCAATACCACTCCTCATCAACTAATTGTCAAGGAAGAAAGACATGGAAAACATGATAAACCCTTAAGTGTCCTTCTCTCCTTGACCACCAGCACTTTTCTTGCTACAATATGGAAGGTGTTTCCAGCATACATGAGTTTCATGGCGTCTCTAGCTAAGAGACGGAAATGCAAGGAAGATGCGTTCTTTGTGACCTTCATGCCACCTTGAAGGCATTTGACTCGTCAAGCTAATGACGTTAAAGAAGCACTTACTGGGAGGCAACCCAGGATTTCTTACCCTATCTTTCTTTAGTTAGTTGCAGTTGTTTTTTTAGGGTAGTTGTGTTATTTCTTTTCTTTACTTATGATTTTATGCATTTTAATTTCAGTAGTTTAAATTTAGTCATTGAATAAAAATTGCATGATATTTGTGAAGTCACTATTTAGGCTTTTTCTGAAGGATTCAACACTTGAAATGCTACATGACAATTGTGAAAATACTGGTTTTCTGGAAGCAAGAGTCAGTCAAACAGTGAGACATGAATCACAAAGAGAGAAAAGGTTAGCTTGATGGAAAGAGATCGCGTTCCGGTAAGCCGATAACTTTATCTTGTCCCGGAGAGCTATGTGAACTTAATTATGAGAAAACGTCTGTTTTTAAATTCCTAATTTTGCATCATTCTTAGACTGTTAGATTATTTACATAAGGTGGATATGATCAAGGCCATGTTTTTTTATTTTAGCCACATAGCCAAAAAGCCAACTTGTGATGAAATTTATCCCTTGCACCCTTGTTGAGCCAAAATTAGTAATTATTATTTTTAAATAAAACCCCTGAGCCTAATTGTGATATCTCTAACCTTATTTTAGGGTTCTAAGAGAGCATAAAGGTTTTAGTCATAATAAACCCCTAATTTGGGGGATGGGTAGAATGAAGATGGTCTTGGAAATGTAAAAGTAGCACATAATAAGGCACCCAAAAAAAAAAAGAGCTTGTAAGCCCAAAGTCTCTTTCCAAAAAAAAAAAGAAAAAGAAAATAAGGGCAAAAAAAAAAAAAAAAGAGGTGCCATAAGTGCTAAGGTTGGAAATGAGAAAAATAGATTGCATATGTGTTAAGGCTGAAAAACAAATAAAGCCTAGGCTAAGTATAAGTTTTTCTAGGATGAATGCTCTCTTATAACCTTAAGTTTGAAATCCCAGAAAAACCATGATTTCTTGTCTAGCCAGGCCCCATTACAAGCCAAATAAAAGTCCTTAGTGATCCACCAAATGTAAGTAAGAATAACTTTAATTGAGATGAAGTGCAAAATTTGGGAATTTTAATTGCAGGTCGTATAAATTTTAAACACTCACCCCAGACACTTGTGCGTAGAGATAAACACTAACCTTGTGAGGAAAGTGAGGCAAACCAACTTGATTGATTTTCGATACTAACCAATTTCATCTTGATGTAATTTATGCTTCCATTGTGAGATTATGACAAATGCAGAAAGGACCAGTTGGAGGAATCTGAGAAATTGTAGCCATTTCCTTTATTGGTTGACTGCCAGGAGCTCGCCTGCTTAGGTACGTCACAGGTTCTCACTGGCTGACTATGCTCGGGTTGGGTCGGGATTGGCCAAGCTTGGTTTTGGGAAATAGCACCCCACCTAACGTCCCCAAGGTCTCCTGACCCCCGCGACATATCCTCAGGTACCACTCTGTGGTCAACTAATAAAAGTTGGAAGACTGACTCTTCCACACTTTCTCACACATGGATTATTGGGTTATGGGGCACCCTTCATATGTGGTACTAGGTGGCGATCGGGCGATGGCGCAAAACAAATATCCCATTTCTACAAGCCCAGGCATAAGTACACCATCCCCAATTGCCCACCTTTAAATTGAGCTCACACACACGTACGTAGCCCTTCTCCTCGTTCCTCTCAGCATCGGGTCCCCATCAACCCCTCCAAGCTTTCATAATGTCAAATCAATTCAATTCCATTTGTCATGAAACTACCTTAAAAGAAACAGAGTGGAGGCAGAAATCTTTACACAAGATTAATTCAAATTCCACAGAGTTTTTCCTACCAATATACCTCAGTAAAGTCCTCATCCCCGATTCGGTAACCATTGGATCACCTTGAAAATTTAACTGGGGGTTCATAATACAGAAACTCTGTGTTTTTCTAGGATTACATGGGAGTACAGAATCACCACGGATTCCAAGGCTACAACCAAGGAGGACCGCTAGGATTCAATCAAGGGAGGAATTTCACACAAGGCTTAAGTTGGAGGAACCATCCGGGGAATCAAGTTAGTAACAACTTGCTATATATAGCAAGTTGATATGAATGCTCATTTTTATGTTTGAATTCCCAATACTCTTGTAATTCTTTGTATTCTTCATTCTATATCAATAATATCAGAAACTCTTCCTGTTTGGGATTATCTTCTTTATTTCTAGTTCTTCGGTTTGATCCTAAATCCTAGAACTATATCAGGTTGAACATGTGTTGATTGCCATAATTATTCTGAGGAGAATAAGGTAAATTAGATATTGTTGAATTCACCATTATACTAGTATTTGCTGGGATCAACTTGTGACTAGTAGGCGCAGGAATGATGAAAGGCCTATTAATAGATGGGAGGAGATGAAGACTGTCATCAGAAGGAGATTTGTACCAAGCCACTATCATAGGGATTTGCACAGAAAGTTGCAAACTCTAACTCAAGGTTCCATGAGTGTAGAGGACTACTACAAGAAGATGGAAATGGTCATGGTTAGAGCCAATGTTGAAGAAGATCGTGAGGCAACTATGACCAGATTGTTGGATCAAGTGGCCTCGGAATAATTAAGAAGGGGGGTTGAATTAATTATTAATGTGCCTTGACTAATTAAAATTTATCCTTCTTAATGTTACTAGATTCAATTAGGCTTTACTACTAAGTTATGAGGAACTAAAGAACAAAAACAATAACTTAGACAAAAGTAAAGCGGAAATAAATGTACACAGCGGAAAGATAAAGAGTGTAGGGAAGAAGAAGACAAACATAAGATTTATACTGGTTCGACCACAACCCGTGCCTACGTCCAATCCCCAAGCAACCACCAGTTCTTGAGATTTCCAATAACCTTGTAAAATCCTTTACAAGCAAAGATCCACAAGGGATGTACCCTCCCTTGTTTTCATTGAATAACCAAGTGGATGTACCCTCCACATGAACTGATCCACAAGAGATGTACCCTCTCTTGTTCTCAGTATTACAACCCAAGTAGATGTACCCTCTACTTGTACCACAAAGGATGTACCCTCCAATGTGTTTAGACAAAGAATTCTTAGGCGGTTAGTCCCTTGAATCTTTGTAAGGGGAAACAAAAGATATCTCAAGCGGTTATTCCTTTGAAATCTTTTGTTTAAAGGGAAGGGGAAGAATCAAAACAATTCTCAGGTGGTTAGTCCTTTGAATCTTTTGGCAAGAGGGAGAAGGAAGAAACAAAAGAATTCTCAGGCGGTTAGTCCTTTGAATCTTTTGACAAGAGAGAAGGAATGAAGAAGAAGAATAGCACAAGTTTTTGGTCAATGAACTTTTCTTGAAAGAGAAAGTATTGAACAAAAACTTTTAGAAAGATGAAGAGAAATGAATGAAAGAAATCTGTTATACATTCTTTGAAATTTGTGCCATGGTCACATATTTAGTCATTTGATGACTCAAGTTAAAAGTTGTGACTCTTGGCAATTTCTTCAAAACTAGTCACTTCAAGAGTTGTGACTTTTGTGAAAACTAGTCACTTAAAAGTTGTGACTCTTTTTGAAAACTAGTCACTTAAAAATTGTGACTCTTTTGGTAATTTATTTTTCAAAGTAAGTCACTGGTAATCGATTACCATCATAGTGTAATCGATTACACATTAACAGATGTGACTCTTCATGTTTAAATTTGAAAATCAAAACGTTTAGAAACACTGGTAATCAATTACAAGTTTTGTGTAATCGATTACACAAGTTTGAAATGATTTGAAAATGTTTTATCACAAGTTGTGACTCTTGAAATTTTAAATCTAACGTTTTAAAACATTGGTAATCGATTACATGCTCATGGTAATCGATTACTATTTTGTAAATCAGTTTGAAAAGAATATTAACTACTAGTAATCGATTACTGCCTTCTGGTAATCGATTACCAGAGAGTAAAACTCTTGGTAAAAGATTTTTCTTTGAAAAATTCTCTTGAACAAAATTTTGCTATTCAATATTTTGAAAAACTCTTTTAATACTTATCTTAATTGAGTCTTCTCTTGAATCTTCACTTTAATCTTGAATCTTGATTGAACGACTCTTTGATTCTTGAAACTTGCTTTGATTGAACGACTCTTTGATTCTTGAAGCTTGCTTGACTCTTGATTCTTTACTTGAGTCTTTGGCATCATCAAAATAATCTTGGAAAGCATTGCTTCCACTCAGATTCATTGGAGGTCTAAAGAAGGAAATAGCCAATGTGGTAGAATTGTAGCATTATATGGAGATGGAGGACATGCTGCACAAATCTATTCAAGTGGGAAGGAAATTGAAAGCTAAGAGTACTTTCAAATTTGCTTTCACTTCTTCATGGAAGTCAAATTGACAAAACAACAAATCTGTGACAAAGTCAAAAGATGAAGCTAAGTCCAAAAATTCATTTGCTACACCTAAGGGTAAAATGGAAATTAATTCATCTTCTACATCTCGTGATATCAAATGTTTCAGGTGTCAAGGAGTTGGACATATTGCTTCTCAATGTTCAAATAAAGGAGCCATAATATTGCGGGATAAAGGAGGCATAGAGAGTGCAAGCTTAAGTGATGACGAAATGTCACCTTTGGAGGATCATAGTGATGTTGATGTTGCTGAACTTGTAAATAGAGAGTGTAAAGAGAAGAACAAATGAGCATTCAAGAAAAAGAGAGAAAAGAAAAATGAGAGTGAGAAAAAGAAATAAAATAATAAAAAAGAGAACAAAGAAGAGAAAAACAAGAAAGTCAGTGCATTTGTAAAGAAAAGAGAGGTTAGAGTGCTTTGATGGCTAAAGAGTAGCTACTTTACTCATGTACAAGGGTGTCTATTTTACTAACGATCTTAACTCTTCTTTTCCTTGTGAGGTTGTTTCCTTGTTACAAGAATTCATTGATGTTTTTTCAGAAGAAATTTCATATGGATTACTTCCTTTAAGAGGTACTGAGAATCAAATTGACTTCATTCCTGGTGCTTTACTTCCAAACAGGTTAGCCTACAGGTCAAGTCCAAAAGAAGAAAAGGAGATTCAAAGCAAGTTGATGAGTTCTTGCAAGAGGGATTTATAAGGGAAAGTGTTAGCCCGTGTTTTGTTCTTGTGATCTTGGTTCCAAAGAAAGATGGGACATGTTGTATGTGTACAGCCTGCCGAGGCATAAATAAAATCACCACAAAGTATAGATATCCTATCCCTAGATTGGATGATATGCTTGATGAATTGCATGATTCGTGTGTGTTTTCTAAAATAGATTTGAAGAGTGGATACTATCAAATCCGAATGAAAGAAGCTGATGAATGAAAAATAGATTTTAAAACAAAATATGTTTTATATAAGTGGTTGGTGATGCCATTTGGTTTAACTAATGCACCCAATACCTTCATGAGGTTAATAAACCATGTTTTGCATGCTTTCATTGGGAAATTTGTTGTGATGTATTTTGATGACATTTTGATCTATAGCAAAAATTAGAGGAACATGTTAATGAGGTAAAGGCAATTAGGGAATGGCATGTAAAGGCAATTAGGGAATGGCATGTACCTAAGAATGTTAATGAGGTAAGAAGTTTTCATGGTTTAGAAAGTTTTTATACAAGATCTGTGAAGAACTGTAGTCCACTTGTTGCACCTTTAAATGAACTTGTAAAAAAGAATGTGGTGTTTAAGTAGATTGATGTGCATGAGAAAGCTTTTAATTTATTGAAAGATAAGCTGACCAATGCTCTTTTTCTTTGTTTGACTATTTTTGATAAAGCTTTTGAAATTGAATGTGATGCTTCTGGTGTTGAAATAGGGGTTGTATTGATGCATGACTCTAAACCAGTTACATACTTTAGTGAAAAGTTTTATGGGGCCGCATTGAATTATTCCACGTATGACAAAGAGTTGTGTGTTTTGGTAAGAGCTTTGCAGACATGGAAACACTATTTGTGGCCAAGGGAATTCATAATTCATTATGACCATCAAAGTTTGAAGTTTCTAAAATCTCAAGGTAAGCTTCAAAAAAGACATTCCAAGTGGTTAGAATTAATTGAGATGTTTCCTTATGTGATCAAGTACAAGAATGGTAAGGAAAACATAGTGGATGATGCTTTGTCCATAAGGTATGCTTTGCTTACTTCTTTGCAAACTAAATTGCTTGGTTTTTAGTTTGTGAAGGACTTGTATGCTACTGATTCTAACTTTGGCAAAGTATGGGATTCTTGTTCTAAACATGCTTTTGGGAATTATTATAGACATGATGGTTTTTTGTTTCAGAAAAATAAATTGTGTGTTGTGTGTTCCTTGCGTGAAATGTTAGTTAGAGAAAGCCATGGTGATGGAATGATGGGACATTTTGGTGTCAAACAGACTTTACAAATTCGGCATGAGCATTTTTATTGGCCTAACATGAAGCATGATGTGCAATCTATTTGTGACAAGTGCATACCATGTAAAGCAAAATTTAAAGTCATGCCCCATGGTTTCTATACACCTTTGTCTATGCCTAATCACCCTTGGATTGATGTTTCAATGGATTTTGTGTTAGGACTACCTCAGTCTGAAGGTGGTAAAGATAATATATTTGTTGTTATTGATAGGTTTAGTAAAATGGCGCATTTCATTGCATGTTCCTAAACCAATTATGCAACACATATCGCTGATCTTTTCTTTAAAGAAGTAGTGTGCTTGCATGGATTTCCAAAAACAATAGTAAGTGATAGAGATATGAAGTCACTTTTGGAGACTTTGTGGAATAAGTTGGGAAAAAAACACTTGTTTTCAACTATTGCACATCTTCAAATGAATTGACAATTTGAAGTGGTAAATAGGACACTTACCACCTTGTTGTGTGCTATCATTCAAAAGAATTTGAAAAAACTAGGAGAAATGCTTACAACATGTTGAGTTTGCTTATAATAGGTATGTTCATTCTACTACTTATTATCCTTTCAAAGTTGTGTATAGTTTTAATCCTTTTGACTCCTTTGGATATCTTACATTTTCCTTCTAATGAGTATGCTAAATTTGATGGTAAGAAAAAGGCATATTCTATCAAAGAGTTTCATGCAAAAGTTTGAGCGAACATTGAGAAGAAGAATGAACAATATGCAAAGCAAGCAAATAAGGGTCACATCAAAGTTATTGTTGAACCAAGAGATAGGGTCTGGATTCATATCAGGAAGGAAAGGTTTCCTGCTTAAAGAAAATCCAAGTTGCAACCAAAAGGAGAAGGGGCTTTTCAAGTTCTAGAAAAGATAAATGACAATGCTTACAAGCTAGACTTGCCAAGAGAATATGGTACCATAAGTGCTACCATTAATGTGGTTGATCTATCTTTCTTTGATGTAGGTAACGAATCAGATTCGAGGACGAATCCTTTCGAAAAGGGAGGTGCAACCAGCCCTTCTAATGAAATTTGAGAGTTTCTCTATTGTGAGAGCGTTTCTTTTGTTCTTGGGGTTAAAACTAATAGTGTTGATTCTACCGGCAGGTTGCAGTTAGGGTTGTGCTTCTTTTGCTAACTTTGGTTTTGCTGGTAGGTTGCGATTAGGGTCAAGTTCCTTTCTTTTTATACATGTTTCCAAGACAATCCTAAGTGACCTCTTATCAACTAGAATTATGGTTATAAAATAGATCTATGAGGCTCTATAGTGATTTGAAAATAATGAGTTGCTAAGAATTTTTGAACAAATTCAAATTTTAGGGTTTAAAAGAAAAGAGTTAGCAGATGCAATTGCAATTTTATGGCAATGGAACCAACTGCAAAGTGCTATTCTCTAGTTGTCTTGTGTACTTTTACCTCTGCTTAGAAATGTGCAATTTGACAAAGTCTTGTTTCACGTCAAATTCTTTATTATGAAATAGAGACAGTAATAAAGACATATTTGATAAACTTTACAAGAAGAACCGAAACACTACAAGAGGAGATGAAGACTGTCATGAGAAGGAGATTTGTACCAAGCCACTATCATAGGGATTTGCACAGAAAGTTGCAAACTCTAACTCAAGGTTCCATGAGTGTGGAGGACTACTACAAGAAGATGGAAATAGCCATGGTTAGAACCAATGTTGAAGAAAACCGTGAGACAACTATGACAAGGTCCAAGACTAAAAGGATGAAGCAAGCATTGCAAGCCCTGATCCTAAAGATCAAAAAGAAAGAAGACCAATGTGAATTAAGGGCTGCACCTAATTGGGTTACTCTCCTACAGATATTTTGAGGCCAACTTGAAAAATCACTTTGGGAAGCCCAATTTACAAGACAAGAAGAATCCATGGGCTGAGTTGATAAATTTTGGTGGACTATTAATATTGGGCTGATTAGATAATAATTAAGCCCAACATGCTTATAAATTTTATTCAATTCTTAGAAAAGGATTTATTATCATTTTTAATTATATTTTGGGCCTATTTTTGGACTTGTAATGGGTTGTCACAACCTTTTATGTTATTTTAAAGTTTTTTAATTAATAAATTAGTTATTGGGCATTGGGCCTAATTTAGGGTTATTAGTAGGAGTATAAATAAACCCATAAACACTTTGTTGGCAAATTTTAAAGATTAATGAAATTTGAGAGTTTCTCTATTGTAAGAGGGTTTCCTTTGTTCTTGGGTTAAGAACTAATAGTGTTGGTTCTACTAGCAGGTTGCGGTTAGGGTCACGCTTCTTTTAATAACTTTGGTTTTACTGGCAGGTTGCAATTAGGGTCAAGTTCATTTCTTTTTATACTCGTTTCCAAGAAAATCCTAAGTGACCTCTTATCAACTAGATTTATAGTTATAAAATAGATCTACGAGGCTCTAGAGTGATTTGAAAATAGTGAGTTGCTAAGAATTTTTGAACAACTTCAAATTTTGGGATTAAAAGAAAAGAGTTAGCAGCTCCAATTGCAATCTGATGGCAGTGGAACCAACTGCAAAGTGCTATTCTTTGGTTATCTGGTGTACTTTTGCCTCTGCTTAGATAATATGCAATTTGACAAAGGTTTGTATCACGTCAAATTCTTCATTATGAAACAGAGACAATAATAAAGACATATTTGATAAACTTTGCAAGAAGAACCCAAAAACCGGATTTGATAAAGGTATGTTTCATTATTATATATACTAATTTTATATTTATTTTTTCTCTTTTTCTTTTCATCATATCAATCATCTTATCTATTGTTTTGTTTCTTTCTTTCCTTTTTCATATCTCCCTTTTAAATTTTAAACTTTGGTTTACAATATTTATAAATGAGTTTAAGTCCCCATCAATTGCATATAAATTTGAAGTTCAAGTCCCCATCAATTGCAAACATATTTACTTGAGTTCAAGTCCCCATCAATTACATATAAATTTGTATATATAAAGGAAGCTAGGTAGCCTTTTGATGCAATCCTACCCCGCAAGGGCATTGGATAGAAGACTCCAAGTAGATTGGGCCAGAGATCCAAGGGAAGGCCCTAGGGTTCTCATGAGCCTTAGGGTAGATTTTGAGCCCATGGGCTAAGTATGAGCCCGCTTATCTTTGTAAGTATTAGAATAGGTTTTTTCTTCGTTTGGGCCTTGTATTTTGGCCATTCTAGTAGTATAGGGTTTTAGCCTTGTATTTTGAGGTATTTTGAGTAGTCTTTGTAGTAGGGATTTTTTTTGTATTTTCATGTATTTTGCCATGGGGTGAGCTTAGTTATTATAGGGGGTGTGTAGCTAAGTTCTAGCTTCTCATCTCAAGGAGGTGAGCTTAGCTATTAGAAAGGTGTGTGTAGTTAAGCTCTAGCTTCTTTAGGAATCTTTTCAAGGAAGCTTCTCAAGGAGGTGAGCTTAGTTATTAGAGGGGTGTGTGTAGCTAAGCTCTAGCTTCTCAAGGAATTTTTCTCAAAGAAGCTTCTCAAGGAAGTTTTCTCAAGAAAGCTTCTCAAGGAAGCTACCTAGTCTATAAATAGAAACATGTGTAACACTTGTTGTAACTTTGATGAATGAGAGTCTTGTGAGACACAACTCAAAGTTCAACTACTCTCCCTTTTTCTTCCTTCAATTTTGTGCTCCCCCCTCTCTCTTTCTCTCCCTCTTTCTTTTCCTCCATTGAAGCATCATTTCCAAGCTTCTTATCCAAGGCTCATCTTGGTGGTGAAGCTCCTTCTTCCATGGCTTATTCCCTAATGGATGGCGCCTCCTCTCACCTCTTCTCCTTTGTCTTCCGCTGCATCTCCATGGTGTAAAATAACCATTGAAGGACCTCATTGAAGCTTAAAGATCCAGCCTCCATAGAAGCCCCACAAGCAAGCTTCCATCAAGTGGTAATCAGAGCACAAGAGCTTCAAGTAGGTGCTCCTTAAACCTCCATTAATTTTTTGCTTTACCTTCTCTTCCATTGTTGTTTCTTCATTTTTCTCCATGTATCTCCTCACATGTCTTGTGATAAATGTTGTTAACATGATTCTTTAGAGTTTCCACCGATTAAACTTGCTATAGAAGCTAGATTTGATTTTCTATGGTTCAAATTTCTTGTTCTTGTTCTTGAACCATGAATTGTGTTGAGTTTAGGTTCCTTTGAGTTTTGGCTTGTTATTTTTGTGGCTAAAACCTAAACCATAAAATTCTTACAAAAACATTAAAGTAGAATAAAACCTCAAAAATCTAGAGTGACTTTTTCACCTATTGTAGTTTTGTCATAGAAGTCATGTCTAGTCATGAAACTTGTCACATAAGATTTCTTATGTTGTGCTGAATTTTATTTTCTTGTTTCTTTCTCTAACTCATTTGTTCATGAGTGAATGAAATTCTTTTAGCCTATTATTTGATTTGAGTCAAATCTTTCATGTTAATTAGTCCTTAACATGTTAATGCAAAATTCTTAGAGAGTCTTTGATTGTGAACCTTTTCTTGAACTTTTAGGTTTCCTTATGATTGTGTCTATTGTGAATTTGAGTTTTGGTGATTGAATTGTTGGCTGAAATGTTGATCCTAAGTGAATATTGAACTCCTAAAACTGTGGTAAACAATCCTAGTGAGTTCAACATACATAGGAAGGTTGAAAGTAAGCCCAAGGCAATCAATATACCATGCTTAAAAAAAAATCGCAGGTGCTGGCAGCTTGGACATACAAACTTGTTAAAATTACTGAGAATTGGTTACTTCGAATTTTGAGCTGAAATTTTTAATGCATTTTCTAGACATCTGGAAAAAAGTTATAAAAAAAGAACCAAGTAATTTGGATAAAAGGAAAAAATACTAAAAATCACACAAGTTGGAAGAAAAATCAGTATCCAGAAAAAAAAAAAGTGAAAGGGAAGTGTGTTTGTTGTTTTGGCTCAAAATTTATTCTATAATTGGTGTCTATGTTATACCAATCTTAGTTCCGAAATTTCAATTGAAAATTACTGTGAAAACAAGTGCCAAAGCTAGAGGTTTGTTGAGTCTTTTTTTTTGTAGTTTTTTTACTGTACTCTAGAGCCATTCTAAGTTTCTCTTTGAGTCCTAGCTTGCTTCTATGTCCTTTTCATTGCTTTAATTGTTGAGTAATCCTTGAAACATTGTCTTGTTAAAACTCCATTGGTTTATCTTTCATTTCATTTTTTTTTGTCTTTGGTTATTGCTTGTCTCTTTGTTTCCATGTTTGTGGGTTGCCATATAGGGAATTGGAAGGAGGATTGATGCCATCCCTTGAAGAATTTGAGTCAAGAAGAAAGGGGCCAACCACCTTAAGAGCTATTGGACTAAGAAGCACTCCAAATTGAGTGAATCACCAAAGAGAGAACAACCACCAAAATTGAGGACCGTTTTGTAATTTGCAATTTACTTACCTTCATTGCTTTCAAGTTTTGTAACAAAAAGGCCTTTCATTGGAAGTGTGTTGGGAGCCTCCAATAGGTTACTAAACTTCCATTTGTGTGTAATAATTTTAGGCAATTTTTCCTTAGGATAGTGAGTGTTTTGTTGGGAACCTTGAATGTGGTCATCCAAACACTGTTAGGATTCGCCTAGTTTACATTTCTTGCTTAATTTCATAGCTTATTTCCTTTACCTTCCATTGTCAAACCGCCTAGATAGCTTTCCTTTTACCAATTAGTTTTTTCCCTTATCTTTCACACCTCTTTTAGTGTTTATTTTGGATAGTTTCAACCATAGTTTCTTTTACCTTTTGTTTTCAAACCTCCAACAAGAAAGAACCACAACTTAGGAACCAACATGAGTCATCATTCATCTAGTGTTAATGGCGAGGGTACTAGTCATAAAGACCCTTTATCTAGAATCTTAGATGAGTTGAGTTCCCTCAAGTTATGGAAAGAAAAACAAGAGAGAAAAGAAAAAGGATAAAAGAGAGTGGAAGAAATAAGTCAAGATGAAAGAAAGAAAATAAAAGAGGAAGAAAGAAGAAAAATAATGAAAGAAATGAAAAGAGAAAAATATGCCTCCTATAGTAGTCATAACTCTTGCAAGAGCCTAAGTGAAGAACTTCGTGACTATTACGAAGGAAGGCATAGATCACATCTTAGACCTCACTCCCATAGGAGAGAAAAGGAAAGAAAGCCTCAAGAGGCTAACATTAACCTCTCATACTTCCATAGGAAGGACAATGTAGAGGCTAACTTAGATTGGGAAAAAAGGGTAGAGCAACAACTTAAAAAGAAGTCTACATCAAAATCTTATGGCTCTCACTCTTATCCAAAGAAAGACCAAGGTCAAGGCATCTTAGGGGTGACACCTTCTAAGCCCAAATATGATAAGGGGAAGACAATAGAAAAGCAAACCCCTAAGGCTAGTATGCAAGAGAAAACTAGCTCTATAAAGTGCTTTAAATGTCTTGGAAGAGGACACATTACTTCTCAATGCCCCACCATAAAAACCATGATTATGAGGGGCCAAGACATTTATAGTAGCCAAGATAAGGCTACTACTTCACCTTCCTCTGGTGAAAGTGAAAAAGAAAAAGGGGAAGAATCTAGTGAAGAAATCTACCCCCAAGAAGAAGGACAACCATCAGTGGTTAAAGAGAAGTGTAAGGAGGTAAGTGTCTCCTCCAAGAGGTTAGCTAAGAAGGAAACTCATTTTACAATAAAGTCAAACATTAAAGAAAAGTTTCCTCTTAGACAACCTCCACACTTTCTCTTTTGTAAAAAGACACTTGCTAGCATTGCCACACCTCTTGGGCTTGAGTTTATTCCTCAAGTAAAGAAGTTGTTGGATGAGGGTTTGGTTCGCAAGAGCTTAAATCCTTGTGCTTTGTTGGTGCCCAAAATAGGTATTATTAGGCACCAAGTCCCTAAAATAGGTGGTATGATGAATGTTTTAAGTGGTGCAACCCTCTTTTGTAAAATCACTCGTACACCTAACATCTTCATGGTGTGTGTACATAGGGACCCATTAGGTAGGTTTGTTCTTATTTCTAGTTTCAATACAAACTTAGGTACTCATATGGGACACCTTAAGTTTGCCATACTTTTTGGTAGGAATAATCAATATGAAAATATAGAAAAATGTATGTTTTATTGCATTACTTTTCTTAATTTTTCAAATAGTGATCAAGGGGTTCCAATGAACCCTAAGAGAATAAAGGTCATTCCTGAGTGACCCACTCCACCAAGTATAAGAAAAATTTGGGGCTTCCATGACTTAACAAACTTTTACAAAAGATTTGTCCCATATTTTTCTATACTTGTGGCACCACTCATTGAGTTGGTGAGAAACCATGTTCCTTCATGGGAATATGCCTAGGAAATGGATTTTCAGACCTTACCTTACTTCAACATACCAAACACCACTAATACATATGTTTTTGTTCTTTTTACAGGTGTTGAGGGAAGGAGCTCAGAGTATGAAGAACCTCAAGATTTGAGGTCAAATCCTTTCCAAGGTGGAGAGAATGATGCAATCCTACCCCGCAAGGGCATTGGATAGAAGACTCCAAGTAGATTGGGCTAGAGATCCAAGGGAAGGCCCTATGGTTCTCATGAGCCTTAGGGTAGATTTTGAGCCCATGGGCTAAGTATGAGCCCACTTATCTTTGTAAATATTAGAATAGGTTTTTCCTTCGTTTGGACCTTGTATTTTGGCCATTCTAGTAGTATAGGGTTTTAGCCTTGTATTTCGAGGTATTTTGAGTAGTCTTTGTAGTAGGGATTTTTTTTTGTATTTTCATGTATTTTTTCATGGAGGTGAGCTTAGTTATTATAGGGGGTGTGTAGCTAAGTTCTAGCTTCTCATCTCAAGGAGGTGAGCTTAGCTATTAGAAAGGTGTGTGTAGCTAAGCTCTAGCTTCTTTAGGAATCTTTTCAAGGAAGTTTCTCAAGGAGGTGAGCTTAGTTATTAGAGGGGTGTGTGTAGCTAAGCTCTAGCTTCTTAAGGAAGTTTTCTCAAAGAAGCTTCTCAAGGAAGCAACCTACTCAAAGTTCAACTACTCTCCCTTTTTCTTCCTTCAATTTCGTGCTCCCCCCTCTCTCTTTCTCTCCTTCTTTCTTTTCCTCCATTGAAGCATCCTCTCCAAGCTTCTTATCCAAGGCTCATCTTGGTGGTGAAGCTCCTTCTTCCATGGCTTATTCTCTAATGGATGGTGCCTCCTCTCACCTCTTCTCCTTTGTCTTCCGCTGCATCTCCATGGTGGAAAATCACCATTGAAGGACCTCATTGAAGCTCAAAGATCCAGCCTCCATAGAAGTCCCACAAGCAAGCTTCCATCACCTTTGAGGCTTAGGAAAGCTTGAAAAGAAAGATTTTTGCAATCAAATTTGGTAAGAGTTGTTGAATTGAAATAAGAACTTTATTCTTTTTTACGGCTCCAATAAGAATAACCGATTATTTCACAGAGCTAAAGGTCCTCTAGGAGGAATCAGATATTTTTTGTGCACTATTAATTAGATTGAACTTGTATAGTAAGGTGCAATTGTGAATCAGTGAAATTTTTAAACAAATGTAAGCAGCAAGACTACATTATGAGATTTATTAAAACCTTAGCTTGTATCCACTTAGCTGGTATTTTTCCCCCTTTTTCCACTTGATAGTCCAATCCCATTTTAGAAGCCATTGGCAATGCAAAGACTGTTAGAAGCCATTGCTACTGTCTTATTTATGCTATTTTGTCACTTATGACTTCTGCTGTCGTTTTGGTAAGTTTGTGGAGATTCAATTTGACCAAAGGGAAAGGATTTATGGGGTTGCTATAAGAACTTATCTGCTGGAAAGATCACGTGTTTGTCAATTGTTAGATCTAGAGAGGAACTATAATTGGTTCTGTATGCTCTGTGCTACACATCTGGAGGAATTAGATGCCTTTTATGTAGAATCAATTTATTAATATATAGACCATTTGTTTATGCCTACAATAATTTTGTTGCTAGATATTTTCCAAGAAGCTGGCCTACCCTTCTAGCTGCGCCCCTATGAAGTTTTGTATACTTCGTCTTACACAACTCTTATTGAAACAATTCTAGATACGGTAATTTTGTGCTCACATTTTACATGGATCTGGCTTCTTTTGTTGCCCATTTCCAAGCTGTCCCTGTGCTGCCCATTTAAAATGATGTCGTTTTGAGAGTGGTGTTAATATTTAATTGTGAAAATATTAACACAACTCTCAAAATGATGTCGTTTTGAAGGGACATCATGGGAACAGCTTGGAAAGGGACAACAGAGAAGCTAATTTCATCTATTAGGCTAGTGTGTGAGAGTAAGACTCTATTAACTCTCTCCTCTCTAGTATGTCATACTCATTTTCTCTCTCTACTTTCACCTTTTTCTTCTTAATTTGGGACAAAAGTTGAAACGTGTAGGTCTCACATAATTTTCAAATAGGTAACGAACACATACTCCCAAAAAAATTCATTGCTTTTTAGTATAATTCACTTTTAGAAGTGATTCATTGGTTTGAAACAAACACTACCTTAGGTATTTGGCCTATCAAGTATTAAAATTACGAGATTTTGGCATGTTCATAAAATTTTTCGTTAAATATTTAACATATTTTACTAATGTAACACTGCCACAATACTATAAAATAGACTTTTAATGTCGGTTATTATGGATTTTCAACATTGATTATGAACTAATGTTGAAACTACCGTCGTTCAAAGTATCAATTTTAACATCAGCTATGAAAATCGATGTTGAAATCCACTATACAACATCAATTTTTACAAATATCGATATCATATGGTAAGAAATATACAAAAAAATACAAAAACAACATCAATTTTGATGTTGTAAGGTTCAATACAATTTCGGTTTTGACAGAACCAATGGTGTTTTTCTCCTTACAATATTGGTTTTGGTCAAAATTGATGTTGCTTTTAGATTTTTTTAATATTTTGTCTATTTTGTTAATATTTTCCAAACCTGCAAATTGAAAACAGAACTAATCCAAAATGTTATATTCAAATTATTATTAGATAATTACTATCAAATAAGAAAAAAATACTTAAATATTCTAAGATGGTAAGTAAATATTCTAAAATAATTTTTTATAGAACCGTCTTAGAATGTCTTTTTTAAAAAAAAAAAAATTAAAATTTAAAATATCATTTAATTTTTCTGTTAGTTGTTTTCATATCAACCTCTAAATCTCTTAAACAGCCAATAATCCGCATTAATTTCATACTTGCAACCAAAATTATACAGATTTTCAATTATAAAAAATAAAAATGAATTTTATTAGAAGGAAAGAAGCAGTACAAAGACATTAAACAATAGAAGTAAATTTCTCTGAAACACCGGGGAAACGAAATCTATGTACATGCGGTTGGGCATTAGCAGCACCAAGGAATATCCAGCCATACTTTCAACAACGTTTCTCTGAAACAAAGAAAGTAAAATTATCAAAGTAAAAGAAAATAACAGAAATGAAATTGTCTCCATTTTAAATATAAAAGCAAGGTGTTCTTAATCCCACAAGTTAAAATTAGTAAAATTATTAAACAAACAACTTCAAAAATTAATAACCTTTATACAATTAAATTGAAACAAATAGCACTAAACAACTATGCCAGATTAAAGAACGAGGGCAAAGGGAAAGTAAGGAGCCATATAAAATGCTTCATTTTAATCCCTTTAAGTTCCTACAACCATTTTTTTTTAAATATCCTTTTAAGATCTAAAATGGGATATTTTTAAATATAAAAACTAAAAGAGAAAGTTTTTTTTTTTTTTTAATTATAAGGACCTAATTAAACCTGTTTTTTAATTCTAATAGTTATAATGTATCCCTTTGATGCAAGCGATAATTATTTTTTTTACCAAGCACGAGACAATCGTAAAAAGTATTAGAAATTTTTTTAATGTAATATAATTTATAAAATAAGCATGAAATAAAAAAATGATAATAAAGTGTATAAAATAATTAGTATTCAAATATCATTCATTCATGTACAGTAAATGATGAGGGTATGTTTTAAACTGATTACTATAATTACTACTCTTACTTTTTGCTGTCAACTTACAATTAGTGTTTCTTTCTATAAGAAATTGGTCCAATCCTCAATTTTCCTCGGCTTGACACATTCACAAACAACAAAATTGGATGCTGCCTTGCATGAATTGTACCAAAGAACATCTCAATGTTAAGTTCTTTTTCATTCATTCAACTAGACAACATCGATCAAAATAAATCAATTCTAATACATCCCCAAAAAAGGGTGCTGAGAAGTTGAACCTAAAAGAAAACCTCTTCTTAATAATTAAAATTTACTAGAAAAATGATACAATAACAATAAATCATAATGCAAAAAATGGCACAACAATACTCTTAAGTATCTAATTTTGATAGGGACCTCATTTCTTTGTTGTCTCTTTCCAAGTTGTTCATGCGCTGCTCATTTAAAACATGTCATTTTGAGAGTTGTGTTAATATTTAATTGTGAAAATATTAACACAACTCTCAAAACGACGTCGTTTTGAAGGGACAGCACGGGGACAGCTTGAAAAGGGACAACAGACAAACCAATTTCCATTTTACATGTATTGAAAAGTTTTTCTATTTATTATTAAAAAATATTGGTGCTTTCTAGGCTTCTCTACACTCTATCAAAAGGAAATTGGCTTCTTTGTGTCCATTTCCATGCCATTTCCAAGCTGTCCACGTGTTATCCCTTCAAAACGATGTTGTTTTAAGAATTGTGTTAATATTTTTACAATTAAATATTAACATAACTCTCAAAACAACGTCATTTTGAATGGACAGTACGGGAACAACTTGAAAAGGGACAACAGAGAAGTCAAATCCTCAAGTAGATTATAAAAAATGCATAATTGATTATCCATCCCCCCCCCCCCCCTTTTTATATATCCTCTCTTTTTTTCTTTTTAGACCTCTCCCCTTAATAATAATTAATTAAAATAATAATAATATAAAATAATACAAAATTATAATAATAAAAATAAAATAAATAATAATTATATATTTTATTCAATTTTTTTTCTTATCTACTTAATTACTTTAATTCAAAATTTTCATCTAATTTACATTCTCTTTCATTTTAATCAAAAAGTCAAACTTACTCTCTTACCACTCTCTTTTATCCATTTTCATTCATTTTCACCCATTACACTTTTATCACTTTTCATTCATCTTTCCCAAACACACTTAAGAGAGTAAAAATACAATCATGCCATAACTTTTTAAATAATGCATGCCTTATTTTAATTTACAAAAGAATACTGCTTGATAAAATATACTACCAGTTTCATTAACTTTGGATCATTAAATTAATATTTTTTTATTATGATATCGATATGAAAAAATCTTGCCAAAAAGAGTGATTAATTTTTTTAGAGAACCCTAAGCATACGAGTATTTTCATTTCATATTTAATGACTAACCAAAATTTAAATCTTTAACTACTTGATTAAATCACATAAGCCATTATGTCATTGTTGGTAATATTAAATTAGTATGTGGCATTGATTACTTGCACGGATAATTTTGTTGGAGAAAGAGAGAGGGGATTGAACAAAATGAGAAGGGTCGTTACATGTGTAAGGCTAGACATAATTAATTAAAAGGGGGAGAATCAAGGCTGCGAGAAAATAACAGGAACGAACGATGATATTATCGGCAAAGAAAGAGAGAAAAATGTCCTCATCAGCAAAAATAATAATAATAATAATAATAATAAATAAAAGAATATGATGGGTAACCCTTCACTCGAGGGAAACCTTCATTTCGTGGAGAGAAGTAATATAGCATAAATACTCTTTATCTTCCCTCATCTCCTTACAAATTCTTCGTCTGCATCTTCTCTCCTTCAGATACAGAGGGAGAAAGATACAAAACCTTTTCACACGTCCTTCTTCTTCAGGTTTTTACCCCTAACTTTTGCTTCATTTCTTTTCTTTTTTCTTTTTATTTTTATTTGCCTTCTATGTTTCTTCTTTTATATATGTTTTTGTTTGTTGTGATTAATGCTTATATATTGCCAATAGATATAATCACGAGGTTTAATTTCCAGCTGAGTCTTATTTTCACGATTGCATCTTTGCTAGATCTAAATCATCTAATAATTGCCCCTTTTTCTGTCGTTCATGTACCTTCTAGATGTTTAACGTTGATTTACCTTCTTGGTGCTTGTTTTAAAGTTTATTTGGTTCAATGTGGTTTTACTCTGAAATCGAATTGTGACTACAACTATAGTTACGTGCATCAACCATATTTTATTCAAAGACGGAGTGCATCATACATGTTCTTTTTGTTAACGTTTAGAACTTTTCTTGGATCCAAGGATGAACATCTTTTTCTGCTTTTCATGATTAATTTTTCGTATTTGTTGTTATGTAATGGGGATCTCGTGATAGTGTTACGCTTTCTCGTGAGTTCAATTTCATCTTATAGCTACCAATGAATACGATCATCGTATGACGTCGTAGGGTTTTTAAGCCGATAAAAAAAACGTTAGGGTTTTTAATTTTAAAATATTATTAATATTATTTTTTGTTAAATTAATATATATTTTATCTTTTATTCCAATTTTTCCTATATTTGACTTAATATTTAATTTCTTTATACTGCATAATTTTCTAAAGAAACAAGAGTTCAAGGTTAACAAATTCTTTCTCTAATTGATAAAAGTCTGTTCATAATAATAAATTTACCTTTGCTTTATTTCTTGTGCTTTTCAATTTCTTAGTGGAAGATCTTTTTTTTTTAATGGATAAAATGATCATTTGTGGTTAACTATTTATTTGATATGGGTGGCTCTTATTGCACGGCTGCTATGCAAGGATTCATTTCAACAGCAAAAAGAGCAATTATAAAATTAAGAGAAGAGTTAACAGTTCTTTAATGTAGTAATTTTATTAATATATTTTTTAGTTAAAATTTATGTTGTGAGTTTTATTAATTTGAAGATGAAATGGGGAAGGAAACTCACATATTTCATGAAACTCACGTAATTTGCATAAGAAAAGTGTATTTGAATTTTTTAAAACATGTTGCTAACTTTTCTCATTAAAAAATATGATTTCCAAGCTGCCCACACCATGCATAATTTCCATGTGATTATACTTTGTCAAATTATTTTAATGCGCATTTAATTATCTATGTTGTAAACTTCGTTGAAATGGACTTGCAAGTAATTCCCTAGATAGTAGTTTTAATTTTCCACGGCTCCATTTTGTTCACAATTGAGTGTAGACTGTAGTTGTATTCTATTGTTTTGTTTGTTAGGTTTGCACTGTGCAAGCTACTTAACTATTTGTTTATGTTGACTGATTACCATCTTCCGCATACATTTGACACGTTCATAGAATAGACATATTCTTGTAGACAAAAATTAATTATCTTTTCAAACTCCACCAAATCTTATATTGGAACGGAATGTGAAAGGATTGTAAAACGTGCGTCGTAAAAATTAGAATCCGAAAAGTATGTGTTAGCATACCAAACTCTTATATTGATTCTTTAAAAGAAAATAAAAGAGTGGGTCCAAAATTGCGAATACGTGTTCTTTTATTAAAATATGATTTTAAGAATGACGCATCTTTATTGTCAACTACAGTGTATGATAACGCTTTTTTGCCTATATATAGGCCATTTTGAATTTTATACGATTCTACAATAGAAAAGTTTTTAATTTACATACGCTTTAGTGCTTGTGTAACTGAACAAACTAGCCTTATACTATACATGCGCTGATATTTACGTAATTACTATGGTAATTGTTGGAGATGGAGGAATATTAATCTTTGACTTATTGGAGTTGGCCTACTGGTGGAGTTAGAAGTACGTAGATGTATGAGGACTCAACTCAGCAAAAACAAATGTATGAGGACTTGATATAATTATTGCTGTCGTTACAAAAAAAAAATTAAGAGAAATGTTAAGAATACAAATACAATTTCTAACACATTATTTTATGAGTTTCACATGGTATTCAAATGACTACATATGTCAATTTTAACTCCAGAGATTATTAACTAAGATAACTAATTTTTCTTATGTTTGACAACACCACATAAGGAACCACATCATATAGTACTCATATTAGTACTATAAAGCACTCATGAATTCATTTTCTTTTTTTATCATGAATATCATACACTTAAAGATATGCAAGATTTCAATTTTCATCTTCGACAAGCCAACATTAGATTTGAAGTTAGCGTCGATTTAGATGCTAACTACAACAATAAAAAAATTAAGAAAAACATGTTATTAGCTTACATGACAATGATGTAATAATGATAATGTGATATTCTATCTGTCACGTCATCGTTTAATAGATAAATATTAACGATAGGTGCCAAAGCAAAAAAAACTGAAAACATGAGATAGAAAAATCAAATTTTTTTATAAGTAACAATCTAAAAAAGAGATATATCTTAGGTAAGAAAAACATATTTAAGTCTTTTTAATATATTTTAACTGATTAAAGAGTGAGTATTTAAAGTAGTACATTAAAGATTCCGCTCCTGTGCCACTGGTCAAAGAATAATAATTAGACATAACCTATTTCATGTTAGTTTTTGAAGTTACTGCTCATTCTATAAGGTCACCTATTATTACTTGCGTGCATGGAATGCTAGAGACATTTTTTTTATATTCTCTAACACTCTTGGATTGACTACTCTTGGATTGACTAAAAATTTATTGAAAATTGTCAATTTTGGTGGGTCTTAATTCTAAATTAAGAGAGAATCATTATATAAAAAGTGAAATTTATTAAAATTTATTATTTTAATAAATTTTATTCAATCATAGACATAATATAATATTAGAAAGAGTTTCCCTAGTACTTCTCCATTACCTATGTTTAATCAGATAAATTATATTTGAGATGTTCATGAGGATGTTAAAAAATCATATTCACTAGCTGTGATAGTGATGTGGTCAAAATAATTAATATAAATAGAAGATAAGATCTTATTTGATGAGTTAGTTTTGCAATTAAGTCACATCATAATCCAAATTCCAATACTAATCAACAAACTTTTCTATTCATGTTTTAGGTTGCGCGATAAAATGGGAGGTGGTGGTCGAAGCTCAGCTACTCTCAAGCATCAAAACTCAATTGAAAACCATTCAAAGAAGAAGCGTGTCCCACATGCAAAGCCACCCTTCACTCTAAGCCAACTGAAGAAGGCAATTTCACCACATTGCTTCCACCGTTCAACATTCCGTTCATTCTCCTACGTCCTCTATGACCTAACCATAGCCTCATGCCTCTTCTATGCCGCAGTAAATTACATCCCTACCCTTCCCCATGAAAACCTCTCCCTCCTAGCATGGCCTCTCTATTGGTTCATCCAAGGTTCCATCCTAACCGGGGTTTGGGTCATCGCACACGAATGCGGCCACCACGCCTTTAGCGATCACCAATGGCTCGATGACCTTGTTGGCCTAATCCTCCACTCACTTCTCCTAGTGCCCTATTTTTCATGGAAATATAGCCACCGCCGCCACCACTCGAACACAGGATCACTCGAACGTGATGAAGTGTTTGTGCCAAAAACAAAGTCTAGTATGGGTTGGTATTCTAAATACCTTAACAACTCGCCAGGGAGGGTTCTCACACTTGCTATAACCCTAACCCTAGGTTGGCCTCTTTATTTAGCTTTCAATGTTTCGGGTAGGTCTTATGAGAGATTTGCATGTCACTATGACCCTTATGGCCCCATTTACTCAAACCGTGAAAGGCTTCAGATTTATGTATCCGATGCTGGGATTCTTGCGGTGTGTTTTGGTCTCTACAAGGCTGTCTTGGCAAAAGGGCTTGTTTGGGTTGTTTGTGTTTATGGGGTGCCTTTGTTGGTGGTTAATGGGTTCTTGGTGTTGATCACTTTCTTGCAACACACTCACCCTGCGGTTCCTCACTATGATTCCTCCGAGTGGGATTGGTTGAGAGGTGCTTTGGCCACTGTGGATAGAGATTATGGGATTTTGAATAAGGTTTTGCATAACATCACTGACACACACGTGGCACATCACTTGTTTTCCACAATGCCGCATTATCATGCAATGGAGGCTACTAAGGCTATAAAACCAATTTTGGGAGAGTATTATCACTTTGATGAGACTCCTATTTATAAGGCAATGTGGAGAGAGGCAAAGGAGTGCATGTATGTTGAGCCTGATAAAGGGTCTAATGGGAAAGGTGTTTATTGGTACAATAATAAGTTGTAAACATTAGAGCTATTGAGTATTGGTTGAGACTCGAGAGTTTAGAGTTTAGGTTTGTTATGTACGAATCTCTAATGTTCCTTATGGGTCTTATAAAATAATTTCATAATCAGTGGTAGAAAAGGAGAATGTAATGAGTGTATGCCTATGTTGTTATGCATATGGTGGGTTGAAATCAGTTTATGGCTTTCACTTAATGGTTGGGAAGCTACTTGTAGATGGTTATATAATTTCAATTTTATATATATATATATATATATATATATATATATATATATATATATATATATATGTTGGTTCTAGTTATAAATTCTGCTACTCTTAATCTGCACAAGATCAAAAACAAGAAAAACACAGAAAACACAGCAAAGCAATACACAACAGAGCAAGAACTCAAAGATTTACGTGGTTCGGCAATGTACTTACATCCACGGGAAAACGCAGCTCATCATCATCTTCACATTGATCATGAAATTACAAGTTCAATACAAGCAGCAGCTAGCTTTGATCTCTCTTGGTTTCTCTTTCAACAAAACCTCTCTCAATCACCTAACTCACTACCTCCCTTTTGAACTCTTTGATTTCTGTAGTTTTTCAGCTTCTCTAGTTTTTCAGCTTCTCTGTTTTTCAGCCACTCCCCTAAAAAACCACATACTGCATTACATGATCAAAAATATATATGTACACTCTAGCTATGCTTTGGTGCCAAAACCAATTCAGTTACAATAACTGAAAACAGTTATGACAGCACCAATTTAAAGTCTTCTCACTTGTGTCATTTGTGATTTTGAGTCACACACCACAAATCTCCACCTTGACTCTAAATCAGCAAGTGTCTACCTTATGATTCAGGGCTGCACTTCTACCAATCTGCTTTAGGCATATTCAAAATTTATCAAATCCAAGCAATGCTTGAACTTGACACTAGAGAGGGACTTTGTAAACATATCAGCCGGGTTTTCTTCTGTTGAAACCTTCTCCACCTTCACCTTCTCAGATTCAATTACATCTCTGATGAAGTGTAGTTTCACATCTATGTGCTTTGTTCTCTCATGGTACATTTGGTGATTTGCTAAGTGAATGACACTTTGACTGTCACAATGAATTGTGACACAAGTTTGTGCTATTCCAAGTTCATTAATCATACCTTTAAGCCATATTGCTTCCTTCACTCCTTCAGCTAGGGTCATGTATTCTGCTTCAGTTGTTGAAAGAGCAACAACTAATTGTTGATTTGCTTTCCAACTTATTGTTGTACCAAACAAAGTAAACACATATCCTGTTAAGGACTTCCTTGTGTCTACATTTCCTGCAAAATCTGCATCTACATAGCCTGTGACTGCTGCCTCGTGTGCTGTCTTCTTGTACCTTAAACCAGCTTTCAAAGACCCATTTAGATACCTTAGTGTCCACTTCACAGCTTCCTAATGTGCGCTGCCAGGATCTCCCATGAATCTGCTTATAATACTTACAGCATGAGCTAAGTCAGGTCTACTGCAAACCATTCCATACATTATGCTTCCAACACCACTGGCATAGGGTGTTTGATTCATTTTAGACCTTTCTTCAGCTGTTTCTGGTGCTTGAATAACAGATAGCTTTGTATGATGACCAAGTGGTGTGCTAACAGGTTTGCTTTGATGCATCCTAAACCTCTCCACCACTTTCTTGAGGTAATTGCTTTGGGACAAGAATAGTTCACCCTTTGCTCTATCCCTATGAATATCAATCCCGAGTATCCTCCTAGCTGACCCTAGATCTTTCATCTCAAATTTTGTGTTCAAGCTTTCTTTGAGTTGCCTAATCTCCTCTTTGTTGGCACTTGCTATGAGGATGTCATCCACATACAAGAGAAGGTAAAGAACACACACTTCCCCCTTTTTCAAGATATATACACAGCTGTCATATTTGTTTCTAATGAAGCCATATCTGATCAAGAACTCATCAAATTTGAGATACCACATTCGAGGGCTTTGCTTCAGACCATACAAAGATTTTTTTAGCAAGCACACCTTGTTTTCCCCTTCTTCAAAACCTTCCGGCTGGTTCATGTAAATGGTTTCCTTCAGATTTCCATGGAGAAAAGCTGTTTTAACATCCAGCTGTTCAAGTTCCAAGTCATATTGATTTACCAGACCAAGTATGATTCTTATTGAGCAATGCTTCACAACTGGTGAAAAAATCTCATTGTAATCAATTCCTTCAACCTGTGTAAAGCCTTTTGCTACCAATCTTGCCTTGAATCTAGGCCTTTCTACTCCTGGAATGCCTTCTTTCTTCTTGAAAATCCACTTACATCCAGCAGCCTTCTGCTTCTTGGGTTGATCCACAAGTATCCAGGTATTGTTCTTTCTCAAAGATTCCATTTCTTCACTCATTGCCTGAAGCCACAGCTGGCTGTCTTCACTTTCAATTGCTTCCCTCCAGGTCTTTGGTTCTAAATTTTGAATCTCCTCAGCAACACTCAAGGCATAGCAAATAATATCAACATGACCATACCTCTTTGGAGGCTTTATCACCTTTTTTTCTCTATCTCTAGTCAATTGATAATTGGACAAGTCATGCTAAGTATCCAGCTCTTCATTATCTCCAGCTTCTCCTTGATCAGTGTGATCAAAAGCATTTCCACTCTCATGATCTGAAATCTCATAATGCTCCACCTCAAAATTGGTATTCTGACTACTTGAGTTGTTATCCTTCTTCTCCTTACTCAGCATTGCCATTCTACTCTCATCAAAGGTTACATCCCTGCTGATGATGCATCTTGTCTCACCCGGTTCCAATTTCCACAGCTTGTACCCTTTAACTCCTTCAGGATAGCCAATGAACATGCATTTTACAGCCCTTGCATCCTGTTAGTGTTTAGCTCTACTGAGCTTTAAAAGATTGGCTAAGATTTTGTTAAAACATAAGCACTTAGACAATAAAGGAAAGCTGGAGTTGCTGCACATGATGGCCAACGATATGTCAAGGAATAAGAACGGGCTGCACAATGCACAAGGCAAGATAAAATGTCTAATGAAGAATTGAAGTTGAAGGATCCACGATGTCGGATACAATGTCCTGACATCCTGCTCGAAAACACTGGAAGTGCTGTACAATGCAAGATAAAAGTCAAGTGAAGCATTGAAGCTGCAGGATCCAAGATGTCGGATACGATGTCCTGACATCTGGCCCGAAAATACTGGACATATAAATCTGTTATATCTTTAACAGATTATTGTGCAGTTAGCAAGAGATAAGAAGATCTATCTTTAGGAACGAATTAAAAGATCATTATGGTTCGAATTTCGAAGTAGAAGAGTTCGTTCAGGGATTAAAGATTAAAGATTAAAGATTCAAACTAAAAGATCAAAAGTTATCTTTTAGTTCTTTAACTGCAGATTTTCAGGAAGAAGATAGATCTCCTCCAGCATCAAGAACTTGCAGCCCAGAATCGTACACGGCTATATAATCATGGAGGCTGCACGAGTTCTGTACCAAGTCCGGGATTGAAGAGTTATTTTGTGAGTTTTAGGACTTGAGTGTTTTTTGTGAGCCACCTTGATGGTATACTAACATCAAGTGTTGGACCTGAGTGTGTAGAGTTGATCTCTATTGTGTAGGGTTGATCCCATTTGTTCAGAGTTGATCTCTGGTGTGTCTTTGAATAAATTGTAAACACGGGAGTGTGAGTGAGAGGGAGTGAGCAGAGGTTCTCATATCTAAGATTGGGTCTTAGGTAGAGATCGCACGGGTAGTGGTTAGGTGAGAAGGTTGTAAACAGGGGTTGTTAGACCTTGAACTAACACTATTGAGAGTGGATTTCCTCCCTGGCTTGGTAGCCCCCAGATGTAGGTGAGGTTGCACCGAACTGGGTAAACAATTCTCTTGTGTTATTACTTGTTTAATCTGTTCATACGGACACACATAAACTGCATGTTCTGAAGCGTGATGTCGTGACATCCTGTACGACATCTGTCCCCTGGTATCAGAATTTCAATTGGTATCAGAGCAAACACTCGAAATCACAGAGTGAGATCTGGGGAGATAAATTCTGATGAACATGGAGAAAGAAGGAGGACCAGTGAACAGACCACCAATTCTTGATGGAAGCAACTATGAATACTGGAAAGCAAGAATGGTGGCCTTCCTCAAATCACTGGATAGCAGAACCTGGAAAGCTGTCATCAAAGGCTGGGAACATCCCAAGATGCTGGACACAGAAGGAAAGCCCACTGATGAATTGAAGCCAGAAGAAGACTGGACTAAAGAAGAGGACGAATTGGCACTTGGAAACTCCAAAGCTTTGAATGCACTATTCAATGGAGTTGACAAGAACATCTTCAGACTAATCAACACTTGCACAGTGGCCAAAGATGCATGGGAGATCCTGAAAATCACTCATGAAGGAACCTCCAAAGTGAAGATGTCCAGATTACAACTCTTGGCTACAAGATTCGAAAATCTGAAGATGAAGGAGGAAGAGTGTATTCATGACTTCCACATGAACATTCTTGAAATTGCCAATGCTTGCACTGCCTTGGGAGAGAGGATAACAGATGAAAAGCTGGTGAGGAAGATCCTCAGATCCTTGCCTAAGAGATTTGACATGAAAGTCACTGCAATAGAGGAGGCCCAAGACATTTGCAACATGAGAGTAGATGAACTCATTGGTTCTCTTCAAACCTTTGAGCTAGGACTCTCGGATAGGGCTGAAAAGAAGAGCAAGAATCTGGCTTTCATGTCCAATGGTGAAGGAGAAGAAGATGAGTATGACCTGGCTACTGATGAAGGTCTGACAAATGCAGTTGTGCTCCTTGGAAAGCAGTTCAACAAAGTGCTGAACAGAATGGACAAGAGGCAGAAACCACATGTCCAGAACATCCCTTTCGACATCAGGAAAGGCAGTAAATACCAGAAAAGATCAGATGTAAAGCCCAGTCACAGCAAAGGAATTCAATGCCATGGGTGTGAAGGCTATGGACACATCATAGCTGAATGTCCCACTCATCTCAAGAAGCACAGGAAGGGACTCTCTGTATGTCAATCTGATACAGAGAGTGAACAAGAAAGTGATTCTGACAGAGATGTGAATGCACTCACTGGGATATTTGAAACTGCTGAAGATTCAAGTGATACAGACAGTGAAATCACTTTTGATGAGCTTGCTGCATCCTATAGAAAACTATGCATCAAAAGTGAGAAGATCCTTCAACAAGAAGCACAACTGAAGAAGATCATTGCAGATCTGGAGGCTGAGAAGGAGGCACATAAAGAGGAAATCTCTGAGCTTAAAGGAGAAGTCGGTTTTCTGAACTCTAAACTGGAAAACATGACCAAATCAATAAAGATGTTGAATAAAGGCTCAGATATGCTTGATGAGGTGCTACAGCTTGGGAAGAATGTTGGAGACCAGAGAGGACTTGGGCTTAATCGTAAATCTGCTGGCAGAAAAACCATGACAGAATTTGTTCCTGCCAAAACCAGCACTGGAACCACGATGTCACAACATCGGTCTCGACATCATGGAACGCAGCAGAAAAAGAACAAAAGAAAGAAGTGGAGGTGTCACTACTGTGGCAAGTATGGTCACATAAAGCCCTTCTGCTATCATTTGCATGGCCATCCACATCATGGAACTCAAGGGAGCAGCAGTGGAAGGAAGATGATGTGGGTTCCAAAACACAAGACTGTTAGTCTTGTTGTTCATACTTCACTTAGAGCATCAGCTAAGGAAGATTGGTACCTAGATAGCGGCTGTTCCAGACACATGACAGGAGTCAAAGAATTCCTGCTGAACATTGAGCCCTGCTCCACTAGTTATGTGACATTTGGAGACGGCTCTAAAGGAAAGATCATTGGAATGGGAAAGCTAGTTCATGATGGGCTTCCTAGTCTGGACAAAGTACTGCTGGTGAAGGGACTGACTGCAAACTTGATCAGCATCAGTCAGCTGTGTGATGAAGGATATAATGTGAACTTCACAAAGTCAGAATGCTTGGTGACAAATGAGAAGAGTGAAGTTCTAATGAAGGGCAGCAGATCAAAAGACAATTGTTACCTATGGACACCTCAAGAAACCAGCTACTCCTCCACATGTCTATCCTCCAAAGAAGGTGAAGTCAGAATATGGCATCAAAGATTTGGACATCTGCACTTAAGAGGCATGAAGAAAATCATTGACAAAGGTGCTGTTAGAGGCATTCCCAATCTGAAAATAGAAGAAGGCAGAATCTGTGGTGAATGTCAGATTGGAAAGCAAGTCAAGATGTCCCACCAGAAGCTTCAACATCAGACCACTTCCAGGGTACTGGAACTACTTCACATGGATTTAATGGGGCCTATGCAAGTTGAAAGCCTTGGAGGAAAGAGGTATGCCTATGTTGTTGTGGATGATTTCTCCAGATTTACCTGGGTCAACTTTATCAGAGAGAAATCAGAAACCTTTGAAGTATTCAAAGAGTTGAGTCTAAGACTTCAAAGAGAAAAGGACTGTGTGATCAAGAGAATCAGGAGCGACCATGGCAGAGAATTTGAAAACAGCAGGTTCACTGAATTCTGCACATCTGAAGGCATCACTCATGAGTTCTCTGCAGCCATTACACCACAACAGAATGGCATAGTTGAAAGGAAAAACAGGACCTTGCAAGAGGCTGCTCGGGTCATGCTTCATGCCAAAGAACTTCCCTATAATCTCTGGGCAGAAGCCATGAACACAGCATGCTACATCCACAACAGAGTCACACTGAGAAGAGGGACTTCAACCACCCTGTATGAAATCTGGAAAGGGAGGAAGCCATCTGTCAAGCACTTTCACATCTTTGGAAGTCCATGTTACATCTTGGCAGATAGAGAGCAAAGGAGAAAGATGGATCCCAAGAGTGATGCAGGAATATTCCTGGGATACTCTACAAACAGCAGAGCATATAGAGTATTCAATTCCAGAACCAGAACAGTGATGGAATCCATCAATGTGGTTGTTGATGATCTGTCTCCAGCAAGAAAGAAAGATGTCGAAGAAGATGTCAGAACATCGGGAGACAATGTAGCAGATGCAGCTAAAAGTGGAGAAAATGCAGAAAACTCTGATCCTGCTACAGATGATTCAAACATCAACCAACCTGACAAGAGACCCTCCATTAGAATCCAGAAGATGCACCCCAAGGAGCTGATTATAGGAGATCCAAACAGAGGGGTCACTACAAGATCAAGGGAGGTTGAGATCGTCTCAAACTCATGTTTTGTCTCCAAAATTGAGCCCAAGAACGTGAAAGAGGCACTGACAGATGAGTTCTGGATCAATGCCATGCAAGAAGAATTGGAGCAATTCAAAAGGAATGAAGTCTGGGAGCTAGTTCCTAGGCCCGAGGGAACTAATGTGATTGGCACCAAGTGGATCTTCAAGAACAAAACCAATGAAGAAGGTGTCATAACCAGAAACAAGGCCAGACTGGTTGCTCAAGGCTACACTCAGATTGAAGGTGTAGACTTTGATGAGACTTTTGCCCCAGTTGCTAGACTTGAGTCCATCAGATTATTACTTGGTGTGGCTTGCATCCTCAAATTCAAGCTGTACCAGATGGATGTGAAGAGCGCATTTCTGAATGGATACCTGAATGAAGAAGTCTATGTGGAGCAGCCAAAGGGATTTGCAGACCCGACTCATCCAGATCATGTATACAGGCTCAAGAAGGCTCTCTATGGATTGAAGCAAGCTCCAAGAGCTTGGTATGAAAGGCTGACAGAGTTCCTTACTCAGCAAGGGTATAGGAAGGGAGGAATTGACAAGACTCTCTTTGTCAAACAAGATACTGAAAACTTGATGATTGCACAGATATATGTTGATGACATTGTGTTTGGAGGGATGTCGAATGAGATGCTTCGACATTTTGTCCAACAGATGCAATCTGAATTTGAGATGAGTCTTGTTGGAGAGCTGACTTATTTTCTGGGACTTCAAGTGAAGCAGATGGAGGACTCCATATTCCTCTCACAAAGCAGGTATGCAAAGAACATTGTCAAGAAGTTTGGGATGGAGAATGCCAGCCATAAAAGAACACCTGCACCTACTCACTTGAAGCTGACAAAGGATGAAGCTGGCACCAGTGTTGATCAAAGCCTGTACAGAAGCATGATAGGGAGCTTATTATATTTAACAGCTAGCAGACCCGACATCACCTATGCAGTAGGTGTTTGTGCAAGATATCAAGCCAATCCTAAGATAAGTCACTTGACTCAAGTAAAGAGAATTTTGAAATATGTAAATGGCACCAGTGACTATGGGATTATGTACTGTCATTGTTCAAATCCAATGCTGGTTGGGTATTGTGATGCTGATTGGGCTGGAAGTGCAGATGACAGAAAAAGCACTTCTGGTGGATGCTTCTATTTGGGAACCAATCTTATTTCATGGTTCAGCAAGAAGCAAAACTGTGTGTCCCTATCTACAGCAGAAGCCGAGTATATTGCAGCAGGAAGCAGCTGTTCACAGCTAGTTTGGATGAAGCAGATGCTGAAGGAGTACAATGTCGAACAAGATGTCATGACATTGTACTGTGACAACATGAGTGCTATTAATATTTCTAAAAATCCTGTTCAACACAGCAGAACCAAGCACATTGACATTAGACATCACTATATCAGAGATCTTGTTGATGATAAAGTGATCACACTGAAGCATGTTGACACTGAGGAACAAATAGCAGATATTTTCACAAAGGCTTTGGATGCAAATCAGTTTGAAAAACTGAGGGGCAAGCTGGGCATTTGTGTGCTAGAGGAATTATAGCAACTACAGCAATCTGAACGTGCCCAAACAAATCACTTAGCATTAATAGCACGTTCACTACTGAACCAAGGAAAATTCGACCGTTGCTTCACACGGCCCTCTACATTCCTCATTCAAATATATATCTGCTTGACATTCGTGTTTTCATCAGCATTTCCCAATAGTTTTCTGAGATTTACGAAATCATTCCAAACGCTCTGCTTTTCCATGGCTACCTCATCAAAAGAAACTGCAGCTTCTGGTTCACCATCTGTCCCATCATCTCCACACCAGGAACAACCTGAACTCAACATCCAACCCATCCAAATAATTCCTGGTCAAGCCTCTGTCCCTGAGAAACTGGTTCCCAGAAGACCACAGGGAGTGAAGATTGCTGAAAACCCTAGCCCTGCAACGAGTCCTAGGGAAGTAGACACGGAGATGGACAAGAAAATACGCAGCATTGTGAGTAGCATCTTGAAAGACGCCTCTGTTCCTGAAGCTGATGAAGATGTCCCAACATCGTCCAACCCAAATGTTTCTGTGCCTGATGTCAAGAAAGATGTTCCAACATCTTCCGCTCCAAATGCTGAAGCACTCCCTTCACCCAGTGAAGAGGGATCAACTGAGGAAGATGATCAAGCCGCAGAGGAGACTCCTGCACCAAGGGCACCAGAACCTGCTCCAGGTAACCTCATTGACCTTGAAGAAGTAGAATCTGATGAAGAACCCATTGCCAACAGGTTGGCACCGGGCATTGCAGAAAGGTTACAAAGCAGAAAGGGAAAAACTCCCCTTAAGAGGTCTGGACGAATCAAGACTATGGCCCAGAAGAAGAGTACTCCAATCACTCCTGCCACATCCAGAAGAAGCAAGGTTGCTATCCCCTCCAAGAAAAGGAAAGAAATTTCCTCATCTGATTCTGATGAGGATGTCGAACTAGATGTCTCGACATCTAAGAGGGCCAAGAAATCTGGGAAGAAGGTGCCTGAAAATGTTCCTGATGCACCATTGGACAACATCTCTTTCCACTCCATTGGCAATGTTGAAAAGTGGAAATATGTGTATCAACGTAGACTTGCCTTGGAAAGAGAACTGGGAAGAGCTGCCATGGATTGCAAGGAGATCATGGACCTCATCAAGGCTGCTGGACTGCTGAAGACTGTCAGCAAGTTGGGAGACTGTTATGAAGGCCTAGTCAGGGAATTCATTGTCAACATTCCCTCTGACATATCAAACAGAAAAAGTGATGATTATCAAAGAGTGTTTGTCAGAGGAAAGTGTATTAGATTCTCCCCTGCTGTGATAAACAAATATCTGGGCAGACCTACTGATGGAGTGATAGATATTGATGTTTCTGAGCATCAAATTGCCAAGGAAATCACTGCCAAACGAGTCCAGCATTGGCCAAGGAAAGGGAAGCTTTCAGCAGGGAAGTTAAGTGTGAAGTATGCAATTCTGCACAGGATTGGAGCTGCAAACTGGGTTCCCACCAATCATACTTCCACTGTTGCCACAGGTTTGGGTAAATTTCTGTATGCTGTTGGAACCAAATCCAAATTTAATTTTGGAAACTATATCTTTGATCAAACTGTCAAGCATTCAGAATCATTTGCTGTCAAATTACCCATTGCCTTCCCTACTGTATTATGTGGCATTATGTTGAGTCAGCATCCCAATATGTTAAACTACACTGACTCTGTGATGAAGAGAGAATCTCCTCTATCCCTGCATTACAAACTGTTTGAAGGGACACATGTCCCAGACATTGTCTCGACATCTGTCTCGACATCAGGGAAAGCTGCTGCTTCAGGTGCTGTGTCCAAGGATGCCTTGATTGCAGAACTCAAGGACACATGCAAGGTGCTGGAAGCAACCATCAAAGCCAACACAGAGAAGAAGATGGAGCTGGAACGGCTGATCAAAAGGCTCTCAGAAAGTGGCATTGATGGTGAAGCAGCTGAGGAAGATGGTGAAGCAGCTGAAGTAGAAGAAGAAGCTGCTGAGGAAGAAGGAGAAGCAGCTGAAGAAGAAGAAGAAGCTGCTGAGGAAGAGGAAGATGCAGCAGAAGAGACAGAATCAGATGATGATTCTGAAGCCACCCCATGATCATCAGACCTTTAATTTTGTTTTTCACTGTTACTAGATATAGGGGCATGTCCCTTTGAACAATTGATTGTTATTGGTCTGTAATATTTGCACTTTAATTTCATGCATCCTACTTTTGCCAAATTTATGTCTAAAAAGGGGGAGTAATAGTATTATGCTTGCTATTATGCATGATTTTGAGTAGTAGGATACTATGTATGATGTATGGCAGTAGGATACGATGTATGCATGATTCATAACCTTGAGGGGGAGTTGTATGACGTTGAGGGGGAGACTGCTGCTGCTGATGATGATCGATGTAAGCTACTAGAAGATGCTGCAGTAGGAGCATGAAGACAGGGGGAGCAGATAGCGGATGTCACATGAGATGTCTTGACATCCTGGAGAAGACTAGTAGCTGATAGAAGATGATGCAGTAAGCATGGAGACAGGGGGAGCAGAAGCAGAAAGCTGATGTCACGAGAGATGTCTTGACATCCTGGAGAAGACTTGTAGATTTGCAACTTGAAGAATTTCCGCTGTGCTTGATTACTCTGATAATGGAAGTTGCTGATCCCACTTGCTTAACTGCTCATACCTGCTCAGGAAGTGTCTAAGTATGTTTTAGACAAAATTTGCCAAAGGGGGAGATTGTTAGTGTTTAGCTCTACTGAGCTTTAAAAGATTGGCTAAGATTTTGTTAAAACATAAGCACTTAGACAATAAAGGAAAGCTGGAGTTGCTGCACATGATGGCCAACGATATGTCAAGGAATAAGAACGGGCTGCACAATGCACAAGGCAAGATAAAATGTCTAATGAAGAATTGAAGTTGAAGGATCCACGATGTCGGATACAATGTCCTGACATCCTGCTCGAAAACACTGGAAGTGCTGTACAATGCAAGATAAAAGTCAAGTGAAGCATTGAAGCTGCAGGATCCAAGATGTCGGATACGATGTCCTGACATCTGGCCCGAAAATACTGGACATATAAATCTGTTATATC